>NC_092432.1:1116136-1162658 GCF_036169615.1 Heliangelus exortis
GGGTATTTTTTGGGGTGGTTTTCGTTTGGTTTTGGGTTTTTTTGGGGGTGGTTTGGTTTGGGGTTTGGTTTTTTTTGGGTGGTATTTTTTGGGGTGGTTTTGGTTTGGTTTTGGGTTTTTTTTGGGGGGGTGGTTTGGTTTGGGCTTTTTTTGGGGGGTGGTATTTTTTGGGGTGGTTTTGGTTTGGTTTTGGCTTTTTTTGGGGGGGTGGTTTGGTTTAGTTTGGACTTTTTTTGGGGGGTATTTTTTGGGTGGTTTTGGTTTGGTTTTGGGTTTTTTGGGGGGTGGTTTGGGGTTTTATTGGGGGTGGTATTTTTTGGGGTGATTTTGGTTTGGTTTTTGGTTTTTTTGGGGGGTTGGTTTGGTTTGGTTTGGACTTTTTTTGGGGGGTATTTTTTGGGGTGGTTTTGGTTTGGTTTTGGTTTTTTTTGCGGGGTGGTTGGTTTGGGGTTTTTTTTTTGGGGGGGTGGTATTTTTGGGGGTGGTTTGGTTTGGTTTTGGGGTTTTTTTTTGGGGGGTGGTTTGGTTTAGTTTGGGCTTTTTTGGGGGGGTGGTATTTTTGGGGGTGGTTTGGTTTGGTTTTGGGTTTTTTTTTGGGTGGTTTTGGTCTGGTTTTGGTTTTTTTTTGCAGGGTGGTTGGTTTGGGGGGTGGTATTTTTTGGGGTGGTTTGGTTTTGTATTAATAGGTATATGTATTAATATGTAATATATTAATATGCAATATATTAATATGTAATATATTAATATGTATATGTATTGATATATATTAATAAGTATTAATATTAATATATAATATATTGATATATAATATATTAATAAGTAATATATTAATATGTATATGTATTGATATATATTAATATGTATGAATATTAATATATAATATATTGATATGTAATATGTTAATATGTATATATATTAATATGTAATATATTAATATATAACTTTATAGTTAGGTTATATAGGTTACCAAACACTTTATAAAAGCTGGGTCAGTAAACACTTTACAATTATTCAAATAATTATCCAACAAGAATTGACAAACACAAATATTAAAAAAATCTCTGCCTTTCTCCTGGCTGCTGGGAGGCTTCACCAGACCTCAACGTGTCTGGAATAAATCAAATTTCAGATTTATAAAGCTCAGTTTCAGCTACAGAACAGCACCTGCCCAAGAAGTGATGTTTGGGGTGAGGCTGAAACCATAAAAGAAAAATTTATTTTTTTAATTTTTTATTTATTTTTATTTATTTTATTTTATTTTTTATTTATTTTATTTATTTTTATTTATTTTATTTTTAAAAGAAAAAAATTTTAATTAAAATAAAAGAAATAAAATCCCTTCTGGAGGGAGAGTGTGTTGCTCAGACTCACACAGAGTCCTTTTTCCTCACCTTATCAGTTCCCTAAAACGTGAGGATTGAGAGAATTCCAGGAAGTGCTTCCAGCAGCCAGGAGATTCCTAAGTTCATCAGGCAGGTGAACAACAATAAAAGAAATAAATAACATATAAAATAAATAAACATATAGAACAAATAAGCGTATAGAATAAATGTATAAATAAATAAATGTATAAATAACCAAGCATATAAACATATAAATAAGTGTATAAACATATAAATAAGTGTATAAACATATAAATAAATGTATAAACATATAAATAAATGTATAAACATATAAATAAATAAACATAAATAAACACAAATAAATAAACACAAATAAATAAACACAAATAAATAAACACAAATAAATAAACACAAATAAATAAACACAAATAAATAAACATAAATAAATAAACATAAATAAATAAACATAAATAAACACAAATAAATAAAAATAAAGAAATAAATAAAATAAATAAATAAAGAAATAAATAAAGAAATAAATAAAATAAAGAAATAAATAAAATAAAGAAATAAATAAAATAAAGAAATAAATAAAATAAAGAAATAAATAAAATAAAGAAATAAATAAAATAAAGAAATAAATAAAATAAAGAAATAAATAAAATAAAGAAATAAATAAAATAAAGAAATAAATAAAATAAAGAAATAAATAAAATAAAGAAATAAATAAAATAAAGAAATAAATAAAAGAAATAAACAAAATAAAGAAATAAACAAAATAAAGAAATAAATAAAAGAAATAAACAAAATAAAGAAATAAACAAAATAAAGAAATAAACAAAATAAAGAAATAAACAAAATAAAGAAATAAACAAAATAAAGAAATAAACAAAATAAAGAAATAAACAAAATAAAGAAATAAACAAAATAAAGAAATAAAATAAAGAAATAAACATAAATAAAGAAATAAATAAAATAAATAAAATATAAAAACCATATAAATAAATAAACATATAAAAGAAAGAAACAACAACAAGAAAAATCACCCTGGGCCTAGAGGAGCAACCCAGGTGAGCAGTGGGAGAAAGGGAAAAACCTGAAGGGATCTCAAAGGGTTCCTGGGAAATCCTAAAAAAAAACAAACCCCAAATAGGGAAATGTGGATTTGTACCCAGGAGCCTTCCTGGAGAGGAAAGGACAGAAAGGAACAGGGTGCACGTCAGTACCCAACTGGAGGTGTGTGTGGCACAGCAGCCGCTCACCCCTGCCTGGCCCTGCCCCCGCCTCCAAGCACAGCACCGCGGCCACCAGCAGTGCCAGCACCACCTGCGTGTCCCCAGCCATGGCCCAACTGCCACCAGGTGCCACCAAGTGCCACCAAGCGCCACCAAGAGCCACCAAGAGCCACCAAGAGTCACCAAGAGTCACCAAGAGTCACCAAGAGTCACCAAGAGCCACCAAGTGCCACCAAGAGCCACCAAGAGCCACCAAGAGCCACCAACTGCCACCAACTGCCACCAACTGCCACCAAGTGCCACCAGCTGTCACCAAGAGCCACCAACTGCCACCAAGTGCCCCCACGTGCCACCAAGTGCCACCAACAGCCACCAAGTGCCACCAACAGCCACCAAGTGCCACCAAGTGCCACCAACTGTCACCAACAGCCACCAAGTGCCACCAAGAGCCACCAAGTGCCACCAAGTGCCACCAACTGTCACCAACTGTCACCAACTGTCACCAACTGTCACCAACTGTCACCAACTGTCACCAACAGCCACCAAGTGCCACCAAGTGCCACCAAGTGCCACCAAGTGCCACCAACTTTATTTCTTTTTTCTTTTTCTTTTTTTCATTTTTTTTCTTTTCTTTTTTAAAATTTATTTCTTTTTTCTTTTTTTTAATTTCTTTGTTTTTTAATTTATTATTTTCTTTTCCTTTTTTTCATTTTTTCTTTTTTAAGTTTATTTCTTTTTTCTTTGTTTTTTAATTTCTTTTTTTCTCTTTTTTAATTTTTCTTTAATTTCTTGTCTTTTAATTTACTTCTTTTTTTCTTTCTCTTTTTTCATCTTTTTCTTTCTTTTTTAAATGTTTTTCTTTTTCTTTTTTTAATTTCTTTGGTTTTTAATGTCTTTTTTCTTTTCCTTTTTTCATTTCTTTTTTTTTTCTTTCTTTTTTTAAATTTATTTCTTTTTTTCTTTTTCTAATTTCTTTTTGGTTTTTAATTTATTTCTTTTCTTTCTTTTTTTTTCTTCTTTCTTTTTTTTTCTTCTTTCTTTTTTTTTTCTTCTTTCTTTTTTTTTTTCTTCTTTCTTTTTTTTTTTCTTCTTTCTTTTTTTTTTTCTTCTTTCTTTTTTTTTTTCTTCTTTCTTTTTTTTTTTCTTCTTTCTTTTTTTTTTTCTTCTTTCTTTTTTTTTTTCTTCTTTCTTTTTTTTCCTTCTCTTTTTTTTTTCTTCTTTCTTTTTTTTTTTCTTCTTTCTTTTTTTTCCTTCTCTTTTTTTTTTCTTCTTTCTTTTTTTTTTCTTCTTTTTTTTCCTTCTCTTTTTTTTTTCTTCTTTCTTTTTTTTTTCCTTCTTTCTTTTTTTTTTTCTTCTTTCTTTTTCTTTCCTTCATTTTTTTTTTTTTTTCTTTCTTTCTTTCTCTCTTTTTTTTTTTTTTTTTCCAGTGTTAGGAAGCATTCTGTGCTGTTAACCAGCAGAACCTGTCAGGAACCCACAGGGATCCAGCAGAGAAAAACCAGTTCCTTGGGCCAAGCTCCCCTGAGTCCCACGCGGGTCCCAAACTCACCAAGGATGCTCCAGGTGCCCCCCCAGGCTGTGACTTTTCTTTATGCTCCCTAAAACCAAAAAGAAGAAGTGTGACTGGTTACTCATTTTGCTTAAAATAAAATAAAAAAAAATTAAAAAAAAAAAAATCCTGCTTGCTGAGACGTCCCCCTGGCTGCTGAGGTTTTTCTCTCCCGTGGTGCCTGCAAAGCCAGAACCTGAGGGACAGGGCACCAAAATCTGCTCTGCAGAGGAAATTATTTTACTACAGGTGGCTCCGAATGACCTGGTTCCTGTTTCTGTTCATTGACTCAAACACCTGGGGAGAAGAAACACTGAGACTTCAAATCCTTGCCCTTCCAAGCGAGGCTTTGCAAAGCTGACACCCCCCAGCTCTGGGTTATCCACAGTCACCCAGCAGAAAAAAAAATAAATAAAAATAGTCATAAGGTAAGGATTAGTAAGGTAAGAAGTGAGGATTCCTGAAAGGATAAAGAGGATTTCCAGTTATTCAGCATCGTGGAAAATATATTTATTTATATAATTTTTTGGGGGGTTTTTTTTTGTTTGTTTTGTTTTTTTTTTTTTTTTTTTTTTTTTTTTTTGTTTGTTTGTTTGTTTGTTTATTTTTGGATTTATTTTTTTATTTATTTATTTTTTGAATTATTTATTTTTTGAATTATTTATATTTTGAATTTTTATTTATATTTTGAATTTTTATTTATATTTTGAATTTTTATTTATATTTTGAATTTTTATTTATTTTTAATTTTTATTTATTTTTAATTTTTATTTATTTTTAATTTTCGGATTTATTATTTTTGGATTTATTATTTTTGGATTTATTATTTTTTTATTTATTTATTTTTTTTTTTTATTTTTATTTATTTTTTATTTATTTTTTTATTTTTTTATTTATTTTTTATTTATTTTTTTATTTTTTCATTTATTTTTAATTTATTTTTTATTTATTTTTATTTATTTTTTATTTATTTTTATTTATTATTTATTTATTTATTTATTGTTTATTTATTTTTATTTATTTTATTTATTTCTTTGTTTTTTATTTATTTTTTGTATTTATATCTCTTTATATCTCTTTATATATTTCTATATTTCTATATTTCTATATTTCTATATTTCTATATTTCTATATAAATATATAAATATATAAATATATAAATATATAAATATATAAATATATAAATATATAAATATATAAATATATAAATATATAAATATATAAATATATAAATATATAAATATATAAATATATAAATATATAAATATATTATTTATTTATCTATACACTTTTTAAGTGACATTCCAAACCACTTCTCCCCATTCTCCTACACCCCACAAGCAAGAAGCTGTTTCAGAACCATCCACAGAAATAACACAAAGGAACGAGAACTGGGGGAGAAACAGACCCGGAGAAAAAGGCTTTAAAAGGAAAAACAACAACAAAAAAAATCTTAAAAGTTTTCTACTCACCTGGTTCCCAGCCTCCAGCATCCCCCAAGCCCCTGATCCTAAAGGCTGCACCTTAACCAGGAAAAAGGGGGCAGGGAATTATTAGGGAGGCAGAGAATGAGCTTTGGAGCCCTGTGCCTCTCAGGACCTCAGAAGGGAAATTAGGCAAATAATCACTTTTTTATATAAAGTATTTTTGGATTTTTTTTTTATTTTGGATTTTTTTTTGCTTTTTGGATTTTTTTTTGCTTTTTGGATTTTTTTTTGCTTTTTGGATTTTTTTTTTTTGCTTTTTGGATTTTTTTTTTTTGCTTTTTGGATTTTTTTTTTTTGCTTTTTGGATTTTTTTTTTTTGCTTTTTGGATTTTTTTTTTTTGCTTTTTGGATTTTTTTTTTGCTTTTTGGATTTTTTTTTTTTGCTTTTTGGATTTTTTTTTGCTTTTTGGATTTTTTTTTGCTTTTTGGATTTTTTTTTGCTTTTTGGATTTTTTTTTGCTTTTTGGATTTTTTTTTGCTTTTTGGATTTTTTTTGCTTTTTGGATTTTTTTTTGCTTTTTGGATTTTTTTTTGCTTTTTGGATTTTTTTTTGCTTTTTGGATTTTTTTTTGCTTTTTGGATTTTTTTTTGCTTTTTGGATTTTTTTTTTCTTTTTGGATTTTTTTTTTCTTTTTGGATTTTTTATAATAGTGAAACAATCTATGATAAAATCCTATTTATTACACTAGTGAAACCTATTACTGTGATAAAATCCTATTTATTACACTAGTGAAACAATCTATGATAAAATCTTATTTATTACACTAGTGAAACAATCTATGATAAAATCCTATTTATTACACTAGTGAAACAATATATAAAATCCTATTTATTACACTAGTGAAACCATCTATGATAAAATCCTATTTATTATAATAGTGAAACAATCTATGATAAAATCCTATCTATTACACTAGTGAAACCCATCCATTACTGTGATAAAATCCTGTTCACTACACTAGTGAAACACAGCTATTACTATGCTAAAACCTTGTGTAACGAAAGTGCAAAACCAGAAAGTGTTGTTGTTTAAGGGCTGAGGGTTTTTTCACCTGAATCCAACAGCCTTTCCTCACTACCAGAGCACCCCAGTGCCTCTGGATCCTTGCCCTTTCACTCTTATTTACAAAAAAAACCCCACAAACCCCAAACTTACCACAACTCCAGCCCAGCCTAAAAGGCTCAGGAAATCCTGTGAAGCTTTGGTGGCAGCAGCAGCTCTGCTCTGGAGCTGGCAAGTGGAACAAGGTCTTCACCTCCTGCTCCCATCTTTACACCTCCAGATTATTTATTATTTCTTTTTTCCATGCTGGCAGAAGTTCCCCCAGCAGCTGCAGTGGTAATTCCAGGAGTGACTGAGTCCCATGAATCACATCCCTCCTCAAGTGCCCTGCCCAGGAACTGTCCTCACTTCCATCTTCACTGCTTCAGCTGCCAGAACTCAGAGCTCCCATGCCCACTGCAGCAGGGTCTGCACAACATCCTCTGTCTGCAGAAAAGAATTCTCCTTTCCAGGGTGAGAAAAGGGAAAAAAAAGAAAAGAGGAGAGAGGAGAGAAAGAAAGAAAAGAGGAGAGAGGAGAGAAAGAAAGAAAAGAGGAGAGAGGAGAGAAAGAAAGAAAAGAGGAGAGAGGAGAGAAAGAAAGAAAAGAGGAGAGAGGAGAGAAAGAAAGAAAAGAGGAGAGAGGAGAGAAAGAAAGAAAAGAGGAGAGAGGAGAGAAAGAAAGAAAAGAGGAGAGAGGAGAGAAAGAAAGAAAAGAGGAGAGAGGAGAGAAAGAAAGAAAAGAGGAGAGAAAGAAAGAAAAGAGGAGAGAAAGAAAGAAAAGAGGAGAGAAAGAAAGAAAAGAGGAGAGAAAGAAAGAAAAGAGGAGAGAAAGAAAGAAAAGAGGAGAGAAAGAAAGAAAAGAGGAGAGAAAGAAAGAAAAGAGGAGAGAAAGAAAGAAAAGAGGAGAGAAAGAAAGAAAAGAGGAGAGAAAGAAAGAAAAGAGGAGAGAAAGAAAGAAAAGAGGAGAGAAAGAAAGAAAAGAGGAGAGAAAGAAAGAAAAGAGGAGAGAAAGAAAGAAAAGAGGAGAGAAAGAAAGAAAAGAGGAGAGAAAGAAAGAAAAGAGGAGAGAAAGAAAGAAAAGAGGAGAGAAAGAAAGAAAAGAGGAGAGAAAGAAAGAAAAGAGGAGAGAAAGAAAGAAAAGAGGAGAGAAAGAAAGAAAAGAGGAGAGAAAGAAAGAAAAGAGGAGAGAAAGAAAGAAAAGAGGAGAGAAAGAAAGAAAAGAGGAGAGAAAGAAAAAGAAAAGAGGAGAGAAAGAAAGAAAAGAGGAGAGAAAGAAAGAAAAGAGGAGAGAAAGAAAAAGAAAAGAGGAAAGAAAGAAAGAAAGAAAAGAGGAAAGAAAGAAAGAAAAGAGGAAAGAAAGAAAAGAGGAGAGAAAGAAAGAAAAGAGGAGAGAAAGAAAGAAAAGAGGAGAGAAAGAAAGAAAAGAGGAGAGAAAGAAAGAAAAGAGGAGAGAAAGAAAGAAAAGAGGAGAGAAAGAAAGAAAAGAGGAGAGAAAGAAAAAGAAAAGAGGAGAGAAAGAAAGAAAAGAGGAGAGAAAGAAAGAAAAGAGGAGAGAAAGAAAGAAAAGAGGAGAGAAAGAAAGAAAAGAGGAGAGAAAGAAAGAAAAGAGGAGAGAAAGAAAGAAAAGAGGAGAGAAAGAAAGAAAAGAGGAGAGAAAGAAAGAAAAGAGGAGAGAAAGAAAGAAAAGAGGAGAGAAAGAAAGAAAAGAGGAGAGAAAGAAAGAAAAGAGGAGAGAAAGAAAAAGAAAAGAGGAGAGAAAGAAAGAAAAGAGGAGAGAAAGAAAGAAAAGAGGAGAGAAAGAAAGAAAAGAGGAGAGAAAGAAAAAGAAAAGAGGAAAGAAAGAAAGAAAGAAAAGAGGAAAGAAAGAAAGAAAAGAGGAAAGAAAGAAAAGAGGAAAGAAAGAAAGAAAAGAGGAGAGAAAGAAAGAAAAGAGGAGAGAAAGAAAGAAAAGAGGAGAGAAAGAAAGAAAAGAGGAGAGAAAGAAAGAAAAGAGGAGAGAAAGAAAGAAAAGAGGAGAGAAAGAAAGAAAAGAGGAGAGAAAGAAAGAAAAGAGGAGAGAAAGAAAAAGAAAAGAGGAAAGAAAGAAAGAAAGAAAAGAGGAGAGAAAGAAAGAAAAGAGGAGAGAAAGAAAGAAAAGAGGAGAGAAAGAAAGAAAAGAGGAGAGAAAGAAAGAAAAGAGGAGAGAAAGAAAGAAAAGAGGAGAGAAAGAAAGAAAAGAGGAGAGAAAGAAAAAGAAAAGAGGAGAGAAAGAAAAAGAAAAGAGGAAAGAAAGAAAGAAAGAAAAGAGGAAAGAAAGAAAGAAAAGAGGAAAGAAAGAAAGAAAAGAGGAGAGAAAGAAAGAAAAGAGGAAAGAAAGAAAGAAAAGAGGAAAGAAAGAAAGAAAAGAGGAAAGAAAGAAAGAAAAGAGGAAAGAAAGAAAGAAAAGAGGAAAGAAAGAAAGAAAAGAGGAAAGAAAGGAGGAAGAAAGAAAAGAGGAAAGAAAGGAGGAAGAAAGAAAAACAAAAGAAAGCAGCACCAAACCACCTTCCTCTTTACCCCAGCACACACAGATTTAACAAAAATCTCCACCTTTTCTACTTCAAATAGTCCTCCAAATCTCTCATCATCTTCAGAAACAGCTACAGAAACTGCAAACTCTTTTCAGTAAAGTTTTGTTTCATTCTGACACCACAATTCACTGCATTTTTCACCTGGGTTACAAAATTCACCAACACAGTTTTAGCTCTGAATTTTTCTATCTAACCTTCCTTCCTTTTTTTTTTTTTTTTTTTTTTTTTTTTTTTTTTTTTTTTTTTTTTTGTACTAAAAACTGACATTTTTCTTTCCTGTCTCCAAGCTTCTGTTTCATTCTGCTGTATCAGAGTTTAACAGTTTTTTGTAAAACTTCTCAGGAGTTTTGCAAGAATCTCCAAAGTTCTTTTCCTCCTTTATCAGAGGTTAAAGAACCAACATAATGCTGACTTCCCACCCTCCCTCTCCTGTCACATGCCCATCAAGTGTTCACATTTTAATTCCACAACAAACTGCTCATTTTGAGTTCAAAATTGCACCATTTCTTCAATTTAGGATATTTCAGTTTGGGGTGATACATCCATTAAGTTCTCCTGAAGGTCTAATTAGCAATTAAGCTAATTCCTGCTAAATCCTGGCTGAAAATGTCCTTTACAGGAGTTGCTCATGGACAGGACAGCTTGTAAAAGGAAGAGCAAGAGCAGTAAGGATGGCTGAATATTCAGTTACAAGGAGTAAACAATTATTTTTTAACTTGTTAAATCCTGGTCAACAAAATCAAGTTTCAAAGGCACAGAAAAAAAAGCACTTATTTGTAACAATGACATCCTAGCTTCATAATAAATTTATTATTGCTTCAGAGGAGCAATACAAAGAAATTGGCTGCTTTAGGTGAGGAATTGCCTGGTTACCTAAACAGCAAAAAATAAACTTTATGCTCTTAAGCATCCTTTGCATAAAAGATCTACATCATAAAATCTACAGGGCATCTTCTGTTAGAAAAAAAAAAAAAAAAAAGAAAAACCAAACAGAACCACAACACCCACCTCCCCCCATCTAAAACCTACCCTAAAAACATGCCAGCTACACCAGGGAGTTTCAGCAGGAAATAAAAACATATTTGACAAAGAGAAACTGGAGCTGAATGGCTTGCAGAAAAATTTAAATTCTTTTAAAAACTGGTGTACAAGAATCAAAAGGTTTATGGGTGTAGATATTGACACCCCCAGACCAGGAAAAATGTGTGAAACCTTCTTTCTTCCCTTGTTTTGTTCATTATGGATTTCTAGGTCCCTCTGCTGTGCCTGATCTTGCACAAATAAAAAGAGAAACAGACATCCTAGGTGCAGCTCTGGGGAAAAACCACCCAGTTTTGAGACACCCCAGAAGCAGTCACTTATTCTTCTCCTGATTTGCTAACTTGAAGCAGCTGCTTCCCATCCTCTCCATCACTTCAAAGCATCTTTCTTCATCCCTCCTCTGAGGGTCCCAGCTGAGGATCAAGCTCCTACTTGAAGCCCTGCTAGAAAACAGAATATTGTGACTCACAGGTGGCATTATTTGCCAGCAATTAATCCCAAATCCAGTCCCAGGAGCCAGCACTGAAAACCAAATTGGTTTGAACTTGGCCAACTCCCTCCAAGGGCTGATTCCATTTAGAAAAAGCAGAAAATAAGAGCAGGCAGGAACCCTTCTGGGTTTAGGCTTGACCACTCACTTTATACCTTGCCAGACACAACTGGGAGAGAAAAAAAAACACCTCCTTTTTGTCCCTTTTTCCAAAGAAATCCTCTGTTATCAATCCTGTTTTAAATCCCCTTTAATGACCAACACTCCACCTGTGCTGGGGGGTGGGGAAATTAATACAGGGGCAATTTAAAAACCAAATTTTCCTCTTTCCATTGGCCACCTCCATGGAAATGGCTGCAGAAGATGCTAAAACACCATGAAGGAATGCATTGTGCAGATGCTGCAGGGACAACCACCCCACAAGCAGCTCTACAAAGGAGTATTATAAGCCACAAAAAAAACAACCAGCAGCTCATTCCAGCTAAAAGCTCAGCTTTTTACAGTGATTTTTACAGGCAGAAAACACAGTGGCATTTCTCACGTGATGCAGATGAAACTCATGTAAGGGTGAAGTATTCATATTAAAAAGATTTTTAATGAAATGTGGAAAAGCCTCCATAATAAAATATAAACTGGGGATGAAATCACTTCACTAGCCAAGCTGTTACATTAAGTAGTTTTTAAAGGGAGAGCAGAAAAATATCTGAAAGATAATGGCACAAAAGTGCATAAAAACTTGACACAGGCTCAGCCAGAACTGAGGAGCTCCTACAGAGAGTGGTTTTTTTTTTTTAGTATTTTAGATTTTGGCTCAGGACTCTGACATAAGGACACCCCCAGCATCCAAACCCCTGCTGAAAATTTCCTTTCCATGTAGTTAACACAGGATTGCTCTGAGCAATGAAGAAACTGGACAAAATACATGAGCCACATGCAAAATGAAACATTAACTGTAGAGAGTACTCACAAGAGGAACTTCTTGGTACTTGAGCTTTAAAAAAAAACAACAACATACAGATAAAACAGACTCTTTTGATCTTTCAGGGGGCCTCAGACCACGTTCTGCTGCTCTGCTCAGGACAGCAACAAGAGGGAACTCCAGACCCTGGGTCAGCCTGCAGTATTTCTAACCAATGACATCCCTAACACACAGCTGACAGCTTTATTTATTGAAATAAAAATCCCCCCCAACTAAAACTCAGTATGGCTTCATCAAAATTCAAAGTTTCTTCCTCTGCCACAAAGAGAAACAGCATAATCATACCCTAAAACCATCAGTCAGTCCAGTGACCAGACCTTTTTGTTTAAGAAAAGCTGCACTCTGCAAAGATGTTATCCAACATTTATTTACTGTTGTGAACAGAACATTTAAGATATTTAAGCCCACAGAACATTTCCATTCGTTTGTAGCTCTCCAAAGAGTTCTCAAGACTTCTCAAACATTTGCAGCATGCACAAGAATGGGAAACAAACAGGTTTAAACATTGAATTTTGGTCTTGAACTTTGAATCAGTTTCCTCCAATAGCTCGGAGAGGGCATTTTATACAACTTTTACATAAATTAGAACACACAAGGCATTCTCACTTCTGAGAAAACAAAGGAAAGCCAAAAAGTATCTCTGTATTCTCAGAAACTTTTAATATGTCCGTTTAGTTGATACGTGTGGATATTTTGTTTCCATGATAAAAGTTCTTTTCCAAAGGTCTTCACCTGGGTCATGAAAACAAATTCCAGACCAAACCTTCCTTTGTGAAGCCTCAGCCCAGGGGCCACCTTTGTTCACACCTGCAAGGGAGAATTTGAAAGAGAGCTAAAGCAAAATTCACCCTCACCCACAAGCTCTGAACACTCTGTGAAGTTCCTGCTCCAAAACTACTGCAGTAGCTTCTGTCTTGCTGGAACCAGTGCCACAGAACAAGAAATAAACCAAGGTGCCCATGCCACAGACAAAGCTGACATCCAATCTAACAGCTAAACCATGACAAAAATATTAACCTCTAGCAGAACACTGGTGGTACCATGCTAAAAATTCCACTTTTTTACCTGAAGTTGGGTCCAGCTCGACCTCTCTCCCAGCTCACCCACTCTGGACAGAACTTGTTGGTAGCTGTCAGCTGCATCCATTACAGTTTATCCACAGTCGAGGCAGGTAACAGAAACTTCTCCATCCTGCACTACAAAAATATTTTGACAAGAGACTTTTCCAGCCATCCTCATCCTTTTTGCTGACACCGAACACCAAATATTTCAAACCAGAGGCTCACAGCTCTTCCAAACCAACCTCCTGAGACGAAATCCAGGCTCTCAAGTCCACCCAGACTCCAGTGACTGTCACAAAAACACCAAGTTGAGGAGTTTTTCTTTTTTTTTGCTGCCACTACACCCGAGGTTTCCCAGACCCAACGCGGGGTTCCGCCGCTCTCCGGGAAGGAGCCAACACCTGGAGCATCCCTGCCAGGACATAGCTGGCACCTCATTTCCCAAGCCTGCCTGGCAAAACAGAAAAATAAAAAATAAAAACAACCCAGAGGAACAACCCTCCCGTCGGCACCACGGGCCTCATCCCGCGGAACACCGCGCAACGCCGCAGGGGACGCGGTGCCAGCATCCCCGGGAGGTTTTCCCGAGGGCGGGAATCCCCCCACCAAAAGGATTTCTGGACACAACCCCCCCTGCCCACCCTCAGGACCCTGCTCACCCACCCGCGGGAGTGCAGAGCCCCGGACCCGCAATCCCCAAGCTCCGTCCCGCACTCTCCCGCAGGGGCTCAGCCGCGGGGACCCCGCGGGGCTGGGGCAGGGCCCGACGCGGAGCCCCGGCAGAGCTGGGGCGGTCGTGCTGAGGCGCTGAGCCGCTCCTCCCCTCAGCCGCCGCTCTCCCCGCCTTCCCCCCCCCCCCCTCCTCCCCTTCCCTCCCTTCTCCGCCGCCATTGCCCGCGCTCCGCCGCCCCGCTCCGCACCTTTCCCTCCCTCCTGGCTGCGAAACCCTTTGCCCGGGCGGGCTCCGGCTCTATCTGCCGCTCCCCGCCCCGCGCCTCGGCGCCTCCCCCAGGATCCGGCAGGCTGGGAGGGAGGAAGGGGGGTGTGCGGGGGGAAGCGGAGCGGTGCCTGTGTGTGTGAGGGGAAGCGGAGCGCGGAGCCGCAGCCGCCGCTCCTTCCCCATCAGCCCCCAGCACGGAATGATCCTCCGCTCCCAGCCGGGCTGTCCCCCTGGTCGGCTTCGCCGCTCCCCTATTGGCTTTCACCTCCCCTTTGCCCGCCCCCATTGGCTCCGTCCCGGCGATGCGGCGCTCTGGTTGGTCGGCAGAGCCGTCGATCATCGCGGAGCCCCCGGGAGGCCCCGCCCCCGCAGTTATCAGGTTAGTGTTCGCCGCGGTGCTGGGGCTGGGGATTCCGAGCGGAGCTGGGTGAGCCCTCAAGTCCCTTCCCCGCGCTGGCTTTTTTTTTTTTGGGAAGGGGGGGGGGTCTCCGTCGGTGTCACTACACGAGAGGAGCCGGGGACAGCGAGCGACTCCCGCCAGCCATGGACATGAAGAAAAGGATCCACTTAGAGCTGCGGAACAGGACGCCCTCAGATGTAAGCAATGCAAAATAATAATAATAATAATAATAAAAATCCATCCCACGGGTTTTTTTTTTTTTTTTTAATGGTTAATTTTAAAATGTTTTTTAGATTTTTTTTTTCTTTTTTTTGGAGGAGGAGGAGGAGGAGGAGGAGGGAGGTGTGCATCTCCCCCACCGCCACCACCACACACACCTCCCGCAGGGCTCAGAGTGGGGTGGGGGTCGAGCAGCGGTGAGGGGGCAGCGGGGCTGCCCTTGAGGTCCCTACCTGCGTGGGTCTGGCTGCGTGGAGTGGGGGGGGATGTACCCTTCACCCCCCACTCCCCAGTTTTAGGGGTGCCAAGGCCGCACGCGTTCCGGTTTAGGGGAAAACTAGAGGCTGCTCCTGCCGGTGCGCGATGCCTTGGAGGGGGCTCGCCGGGCATTAAATAAAAATAAGTTGGTGCTCGTCTCTTGGCGTGTTTAGTTGGCAAATATTTGTAGTGGGTGCTGGGCAGGGAGAGGCAGGCAGGGGCTGCGAGGGAGTTGCAAATGGTTTAGTTTAAAGTGCGTCTTCATTTCTTTGCAGTGATCAGGCAAGAGAGACTGGGGAGCCATATTTGTAACTTTGTAGTCCTCATGAACGCGCCCTTTCTCTCCCTCTCCCTCCTCTCCCTCTCCCTCTCTCCAGATGCTGAGAAGATAAAAGAATTTTAAACCAATGCTTAGCGGTTGGTTGCTTTTTTTTTTTTCTTTTTTCTTTTGCTTTTTTTTTTTTTTTTTTTTTTTTCTTCAGAGAGAGAGAGAGAGGAGGAGGGGAGAGGGGGGGGGGCGATCGGGTATCGCCGGCGGTAGTGCGAGCGTTGAATTAAAAGAAAAAAAAATATTGCGAGAAAGAAACGCGCTCTCCACCCCCTCCATCCCCACACACGCACAAAAAGCCTGGATGCGTGCGTGTGCGTGGTTTTTTTTCTCGTGTGCCCCCCCTTCTCCTTAGAACCCCCCCAGCCACCGCCACCCCGCCTTCCTTCCCTCTTCCCCCGGGGCCGGACTTCAGGTTGTTGTTCCGCGTCTGGCGGAATAAACGGGAGAGAGAAAAAAACTTTGTCAGGACAAAAAAAAATTATAATAATGCTCTTTTTCCCTCAAAAAAAAAAAAACAACAAAAAACCAACCCAAAACCGCCCTCTCCTCAAAAGAGGAGGAGAGGGAGGGAGGGGGGGGGGTACCCGCAGCAGGCGGGGAACCGAGTCCGCTCCGTCCGGGCCGCGAACTCGTGGCACGGGGGAGGCCGAGGGCAGCGGCGGGGAAGCCCCGTCCTTCCCTTCCCTTCCCGCCGGTACCGGTATCGGTGCCGGTGCTGGGCCCGCTGCCGCCGCCAGGCCCTTGCATAATGGCCGGGGGAGGGCGAGGTGCGTGTGTGCCCCGTCCCCGCCGCTCGGGAGGGGAGGAAGGCTGAGGGAGGCGCGGGGGGTGAACGTACCTCTGCGGGGGGAGGGCGGAGGCAAGGCGGCGGGACGCGGCCCCCGCCGCTTTTCGGTGGCCGAGCGCCGCGTCCGAGGGACAAAGGCGGGGGAGGGCGATGGAACCTGCGCTTTAAAGTTTAAAAACTCCTGGACGAGATGGGGAGGGGGGGGTTTAGGGGGAGAGAAGAAGGAGGAGGAAGATGAGGAGGAGGAGGGCTCCCGTTCCCGCCGCCGCACGCGCCGGTGGGCGCTGAGGCGCGGCCCGGCCGGGGCTCATTGTTCAGGCGCGGGGGTCACCGTGAGGCGAGCGGGGACGGTCCCGGTTCTCCCCCGCCCCGCCGCTCCCGCGCCACACAGCAAGTAGGACGCGGCGCCATGTTGGTTTTTTTTTTTGTTTTTTTTTTTTTTTTACTGTTTGTTATTTTTTTAATTATTTTACACACTCCCCCCCCCCCCATTCCTCCTCCTCCCTCCTCCTCAGGAGGGAAGGGTGGATGCGCGGGCGGTTGCTTTGCCCGCCCCGCCGAGCTGCGAGGGGAGCTCCGGGGGCCATTCCCGGAGCCGGGCCGGGGTGTGGAAGTGCGACATGAGGCGTTGGCGGAGGGAAAGGAGGAAAAGGAAAGGAAAAGAGAGGAGAGGAGGGAGCGGGGGGGGCCCTTCCCGCCGGCACTGCGGCGGGGCCGGGCGGCGGCGGGGCGCCCGGGCGCCCTCTCCGACATGACTGCCATCCGCCGGGGCTGCCATTTTGTCGCCGAGAGCCGGGCGGGAGGAGGAGGCGGCGGCTGTTGGCAGCGGGACGAGGCAGGAGGGTAAAAAGGCGCCGTCCCCTTCCCTCAACCCCATCGTCTTTTATTATTGTTTGATGATGATTATTTGTACTTGATGAGGCCGCCTTGGTGCCTCCGGTCTGCCCAGGGAACCGGGCCGGATCGGTACCGGGGGTGCCCCTGCAGCCCCCCCCCCCCCGAGCTGGCAGCGCCGTGCTGGGAATGCGGCTGCTTCCAGGGCAGGAAGGTAGGTCTCAGCTTTGGGGGATCCTTTTATTTTACTCCATTTTATTTTTAATTTATTTATTGTTGTTTGGGTTTGGTTTTTTGGTGTTTTTTTTTACCATTTTCCTTAGTTTTGGCCGATTAAGCCACCATTCCCACTGCTAGAGGCTTACTCACCATTTTAAACAGAGACCAACAGTTCCAAGGCTTCACCCTGAGCGTGCTAGGGATAAACTGGACAGTTTGGGTTGGTTGGTGTTTGTTTTTTTTATTCTTTCCTCTATGCTCGAATTTTGCTGTGTCCTGGCTCACCCCAAAGCCAGCTGAGGGAGCTGTGGGGGGTTTCAGTGCCCCCCGCAGCAGTAGGATGTGAATTAAGCCTTATTTAACCTCTCACTTCTTCTTACCTGCTCGCCTCTGACTCTTGCCAGTGACTTAACGTGGATCAGGCAGCAAACGGGACAGTGGTGACAAAGCCTGAGCTTTTTTGGCTTCCTGGGAAGCAGGATGGAGCTGCCCTTTGGGACCAGTGTTCTGCTGAGAGCCCGCTTTGTACAGCCACTGATCACAGCTGTGGACACGTGTTGGGGTGTCCTGGAGAATTAGCTGGATGGTTTGAAGCCTTGTCTCTCCAAATTACCTGTTAGAATAAAACCCAGCCCAGTGCTTTAAGGTGAGATGCTTAACACTGGGGTTTGGAAGTGATTCTAACACCAGTCTCAGTTGTTTTGGGGTTTTAGGGAGTCTTTGGGGATGAACAGGATGGTTCTGTGAGCTGGTTTTGTTTGATAGGCAGCATTTCATTAATTCCAAACTTTTAAACACAGTGTAAGTAAACCTTGGTGAAAATAACTGAGCACACAAGTTCTGCCCTGCTGAAGTTTTGCAGTACATCATCTTTTGAGACATCCTTTGACCAGATCAAAACTTCGTGTAAATCAAAGGTAGGAGGGTGTCAGTAAGGTGGTGTATTAATACTTCATAGTTTGATCTGGCTAACACCAGGCTGGTGTAGAACACAGCTGAGTGAGCTGCTTCAAGCTGTTCAGCCAAATAAAGTTCTCTGTTGATGATTAAAATATGATATAAATGTCCTGAAGTGTATTGTATAGGAGATATTTCTCACTTTTTTTTTTTTTTTTCCTCCCTCAGCCTCTTTGTTGTTGATGTTGGTTTGGTTTAAATTCTCCTTTTTTGTATGAGTTTGGTGAGAGGTTTTGCTGCTTGAAATAGTTTTTTCCTGTGTTTTCTAGAGCCAACACATCTTTCTGCCCAAATATTTCAACTTTTATGCCAGTTTGCTGTAGCCTTTATCACTTTGTTTATCACTGTGACTTTCTATCATAATTAACTGCCTGCTGGAAATGGGACAAATATTATTTTTCATGGGTTTTCTTCAGAGCAATCAGCTGGTAGTGGTGTAACCACTGACCTGGGCATATTTGGGGTATTCTTGTTCAATTCCCTTCAGAAACTTCATTTATAAAATGCAAGGACTTTGAAACAGGTGCTGAGGCTCTCAGCCATGTGACACAGAGAGAGTTTTTTGAAATTAATTTTCAAAAACTTAAAATTAATTAATTTTAAAAATAATTTTGTTTACTTTAGTGCTACCAGGCCAGTTTAGTCTGAGGATTTTGTGCTTTCCCAGCTCAAAATTGTGACACTGGTGGAATACTGACTGCAACATCAGGTATTTTGAGTTCCTCTAACTCTTTAAAACTCACCTGATAGCTCAGTTTCTCTCTTTTTTTTCTGTAGGTTTTAGCAGTGAAGGGAAATGTGGTGCAGGCACTTATACAAAGTGCTCACTTAAATGAGGGATAGAAATAAGGATATAAAGGATATAAAATAAGGCAGTTTTCCCCAAGCTAGTTCCTTGTTGTGCTGCTTGAAAGAACAGTGAAGAGTTTAAAGTGACACAAAACATTTCAAAGACCTAAATGTGAAAAAAATACTATGTTTTTTATTTTTTTTTTAACTTTCCCCAGGCTGAACAGCCTCAAAAGTGGGCAGGGGAGGGAGATAAAAATGGGATGTGGTTGTGTCTAGGGAGGCAGGAGAGCAGCACGTCCAAACTCCAGGCAGCCTGAGCAGATTATCAGGGATTTTTGTAGCATTTAACCACTTCTGGAGCTGGCAGCAGGGTGTGCAAATGGCCAAAGAAAATTGCTGCCTGTTTTGCAGACTTTCCCAGGTTGGTCAGGCAGCTGCTTTTTGTGGCTCTGCATTTCCAGGATGCAAGTGAGCATCCTGGTGGATGGATGGATGGATGGATGGATGGATGCTCCCCCCAAAGAAATCAGGCTGAAAAATTGAGGTAGAATTAAAAAATGCCAAAAAATTAAAATTAAAAAATTACTAATGGATGGATCTAAGTTACATGATAACCACCTCTCCCTGATGCTGCTAGAAGGTAGCAGTGGTAAAGTTTGGGTTTATTTTTGTTTTTAAACTCTCAGGTCTTGAGAATTCCCTTTTGACTACCAAAATGTAACATAAATTCAAGTTACAAAGTTTTCCCTATGATTCAGGTGCCTGTCCAAACACTGTTTTGGTAAAAATGTATTAAGAGAAACAAGGGGTTTAGGTGAGAGAAGCTGGGGTTTAGGTGATGTTATTCTGTCCTGGTCCAGCAAGAAACACACCCGAAGAAACAAGGGTTCTTGGATAAAAAATTATTGAAAATTCTTGAATAAAAATTCTTGAATATAAAAAACCCAAACAAAAAACTTCTTAGTTGGGCTTTGTAAGTTTGTACTATTATAAAACCCTAAGTTTGTGCTGTTATAATCCATCCTTGCAGCAGGATTTGTCTGTGATGTAGCCATAAAAGCAGAATATACCTTTTTTGCTCTTCTGCTTTCAAAGTACCCCAAAACCTCCTGCATGTTTCAAGGTCCCACTTGAGATTTAAGCCTTTTAAATAATGTTTTCTCCTTAAGTGTGCCTAAAAGACCATGTCACCTACCTCAGTGCTGATCTTTAAGTGGATGTGGCAGAAGTACCAGTGGCTTTCTCCAATATTTACATCCCCTGAGGCTCAATTTGACCGATTTATTTATTTTTTCCCCCGATTTATCAGTTCTGTGGATAACTCCCCTTGTTTTTCTGCCCTAAAGGTACAGATAAGTTGGAAAAGGCTGCAAATGAAGCTGTGCCTTGTGGAACACCAGTCAGTGCTGTGTTTTGGAATTCTGAGTGAACCCAAAGTCAGGGCAAGTTACAGGGATTTGGTTTGGAGAGCAGAATTCCAGGCACCTCTGGGATCCCAGTGCTGTGTCTGGGGTGCCAGGAAAGGAAGAAAAAAGGAGGAGAGGGGGGTCTGCTCCTCACTGCCCACCCAGACAAACCATTTGCAGAGTTTTTAGCAGCTTTGATTGACAACCAGCTCAGCTCCATGAACCAAACTCTGTGCCTGCAGTGAGGGACAAGTCTCAAGTGGAAACAGCAGTGATGTTTTTGTTGAGCTTTGGAGTGATGGGCACTTCTCAGCTATTCCTATGACACTCCATGACTTGTTCTGCATATAATTTTGTATTTTTTTTTCCCTGTCTCCCCTCTTGTTCTGCTATCCTTCGGGTGAACTAGCTGGGAAAGATGCAGTCTGTGGTTTGTTTTTTTTTTTGACTAGGTTGCTAAAATCAGTCCTGAAGCCCTGGTGTGTGTAAGCATGACCTTTGAAATATTGCCAAAAAAAAAAGAAAACCCAACAAAAAGGCCTCAGTGGTTCTGCCTTTACATCCCTGTGTGAAAGTTGTGCTCTTATTCTGTCCATCCACACTTTCCCTTCAAAGTCATAAAAAAAAAACCACCTAAGAAAAGCTTATCTCTTGCAAGTAGGGTTTGCCAGGGCATTCTGGAGCAGCTGACATCTTCAGGGACTGCTTCCCCTATTAAATCTGCAGCTCTTAAAATTAATCTTCATTTAAATGCAGTGTTTCTTTCTCATGTGTGTCTCCACCTCAGTCCTTTGTTGCTGAGCTCAGTGGTTCAGCTCAGTGCTTAACATTTCTAACTGAAGAATTTTCAAATGAAAGGGGAGGTGCCTTCCTGGGTTTTCCTTCTGTTTTATTTGATAATAGCTGGCAGTGAGGGGGAAAAAAACCAACTTTGGATGTGGTACCAGGCACTGGGTGTCTCAGAAAGGAAGAAACTGAGAGGTGGAGCACCCAGCCCAGGCAGGACAGGGCTCTGCTGGGCAGTGATACCATCCCTAGGAAAGGGAGAAGCAGCCACCATTACCCTGAATATTCAGAAGCATTAAATGCAAAGGTCAAGCAATTGAAGTCTTGAAACTCAAGAGTGTCTAAAGAAATGCTTGGGGTGTCCAAAGAAATACTTGGGGTTTTCACAGGTGGTAACAGGAGAACCAAAACTGGCAGCTAAGGATGCACTGTTGGACTAAAGAGCTTTCTGTGTCCCCCAGTGTGTTCTCCCTTTATTAATTACTGTGTTGCTTATGGCTGTCCTGACCCTTGTCAGTGTGTGAAGGGATATTTAGGTGAGTCATGGTGCTTCTTGGTTGGGGGAGATGTTTTTCAAGAAAGGCAGCAGTAGGTTATTCTTTCTAAAAGTTTTTTAGATAATTAGATCTGAGTGT
This sequence comes from Heliangelus exortis, assembly GCF_036169615.1. Lineage (NCBI taxonomy): Eukaryota > Metazoa > Chordata > Aves > Apodiformes > Trochilidae > Heliangelus > Heliangelus exortis. The sequence continues at coordinate 1,137,479 of NC_092432.1, forward strand.
GAGACAGAATTGCCACCACTCTTTACTTTCTGTCTTTCCCTTTCTGCCTCTTTCTGTCCTCCACCTGGAGCTTTGGTTTCCCAGAGAGGAGAGCAAAGGGAGATGATATTAATTGGATGATGTATTGCTCAGGCTTTGTAGCTGAGCTATCCACAGTTCCAGAGAGCAGAAAAAGTGAATGCATTAGATGCATTAAATGCAAAGGTCAAGCAATTGAAGTCCTTGAAACTCAAGAGTGTCTAAAGAAATACTTGGGGTGTCCAAAGAAATACTTGGGGTTTTCACAGGTGGTAACAGGAGAACCAAAACTGACAGCTAAGGATGCACTCTTGGACTAAAGAGCTTTCTGTGTCCCTCAGTGTGTTCTCCCTTTATTAATTAGAGTGTTGCTTATGGCTGTCCTGACCCTTGTCAGTGTGTGAAGGGATATTTAGGTGACTCATGGTGCTTCTTGGTTGGGGGGTGGGATGTTTTTCAAGAAAGGCAGCAGTAGGTTATTCTTTCTAGAAGTTTTTTAGATAATTAGGTCTGAGTGTGAGACAGAATTGCCACCACTCTTTACTTTCTGTCTTTCCCCTTCTGCCTCTTCCTGTCCTCCACCTGGAGCTTTGGTTTCCCAGAGAGGAGAGCAAAGGGAGGTGACATTACTTGGATGATGTATTGCTCAGGCTTTGTAGCTGAGCTATCCACAGTTCCAGAGAGCAGAAAAAGTGAATGCATTGCTGCTGAGCCAGATTTTTTTCTGAGCTGTGCAAGCAGCCTTAAGCTGTCCCTGAACACAGAAGAGCTTTGATTTAAAAAAAAAAACAAAAAAAAAACCAACCAACAAACCAACACACACACACAGCACCTCCCAACAACCAACCCAACAAACATCTCCTGTCTCCTTCCCTGTGTTGTCTGGTCCCTAGGCTGCTGTTTTCATGTAGTTCCTTGGTGGTACCCTCATCCAGAGGAAATTTTGAGTTTTTTCATCACTATTCTTCAACTAAATGAGCTGTGAGGGGCTTTTGCTAGGGTGTAGTTGCCAAACAGAGTGTAAAGCCCAGTGAGAATATTGGAATTTTAGCTCATGGGCAGCAGAATCAGGATCTGTGGGTGTCTGTGGTGAAAAATCTGAAGCAGTAAAAAGCAATGCTGTGGAAGTTCAACTTTGGTCCTGGAAAACCCTCCACTGAAGTGTTTAACAGCATGGGTGGGAGTTTCTGAGAAAAAAAGAGGGCAAAGAGGAGCTCAAATACAAAGTTCAAAAGGGGTTGCATCATTTGGAGAAACCCTAGAGGAATTTTTAGGTCTGGAAGTAGTTTCACATGAGCTCACTGCAAGAATTTGGAGTCCCACCTGGGGTGGATGGGTCTAAAACAAGCAAAACAACCAGAAGTGGAGTCACTGTTGAGGCAGTTGTGTGGTTGTGAGCAATGACAAGGTTTACAAATCCATCCCATCCAGTCCCTTCCCAGCCCTCACTCCCTGCTAACGTGATTCTTGCCCCTATCTCCAGGGAAATGGTTTGTGCCATGTGGCCATTTTTTACTCAGAATTTCTCCCTGCCCTGGGATTTGCAGATTCCTTGCATGACACAGCAACAGCCAGAGCCTGGGCAAGGGGAAGGCTTGGTTTTAACTGGTTTTAAGGCATGTACTGCAAGTGACTTAAATCTCTTTATCTCATCTGACACAGTAAAGCCTTGAAGGAAGGCATCAAAATCATGTTTGGTTGGGAAGGAAAAAAAAAAAAAACCAAAAAGCCAAACCCTTTCTGCTGTCACCTGCAGCTGGTGCCTTTGTTCTGGTTTGGTTTTCACTTGCCTGTCTTGGGGGAGGAAGAGGAGGCCAACACTGGTGGAATTTCTCTGTTCTGTTTCATTCTGTTTGTGGCTAGGTCCCCATCCCTCAGCATCTCCACCCAGAAGGAGCAGCTGAGGGTTGCCCCATGGAAGGGGAATCCCCTGTGGCACCAGGCCAGCACAGTCAGTGCCACAGCACTTCCCAGCCTGCTTCCCAGCCTGCACATCTGGGATGGTTGGAAGGGCTGAACATCTCTTGGGGTGCCTCAGAATTGTTCAGAAGCTGCTCTAATCTGGGTGAGAGATTCCTCTGCCCTTCCCTTTGGTGTTTTCCAGGAGCTGAGCTTTTTGTGGCTTGGCTCTGCTGTGCCTTGGGATCCCAGGGAGCTTGGGCATGGCTGAAGGGCCCATCCTGAATGCAGGTGGCAAATGGCACGTGGTGCTTTCTGTGCTTTTTAGAGAAATTCAGTTCTGCTGGCTGGTTGTGTTTTGGTGCTCATCCTGGAGCAGAAATTGCATCACATCTCTGAGCCTTCAGAGCAGTTTTTTTAGCCCAAGGTATTAAATAAGCTGTTCACTCAAGCATATTTTGGCCTAGTCACATTCCAGATAATATCTGAAATGGAAATTCATGCCATGGGAAGCTTGTAACCTGAGGATGGAGAACATCAGGTGGCAATAGAACAAGAGGAAAGGGTCTCAGGTTGTGCCAGGGGAGGTTTAGGTTGGAGACTGGGGACAATTTCTCCCTGCAAAGGATTTTCAGGTGGAGTGCCCATCCCTGGAGGGGTTTCAGAGCCCTGGAGCTGTGGTACTGAGGCCATGGGACAGGCAGTGCTGGGTCAGCTCTTGGTTCTTGGTGACCTTGAGGGTCTCTTCCAACCCATGTGATGGTTCTGGTTCTGGTTCTCTATCCTTACCATGCCTGTGAAGCTGGGCTCCTGCAGGACTTGGGGATTATCTTGGGCTTTGTGAGAACATCCTGCCTGGGCCAGCCTGGCTTCTCCTAAACCTTATGGAGTGGGATGGAAGCCCCAGGGGATCCATTTCTGGATCCACACATCTTGCATGCAGCACAGGAACCAAAAGGACCCAGCTCTTGGCAATCTGGTTACAGTGGGCAGCAGTGGGCATTTTGAGTGTGGCTTTTGAGCCCCAAAAAGCCCTCCCAAAAACAGGAACCCAAGTGTCTGCACGTGTTTGTGCATCAGGGAGAAAAGAAAACTCTCAGCTTGCAGAAGGAATCAGCCCTTCCCTCCCTCCCCTCCTTTCCTCAGCTCTGCCCTCCTCCAAATCAGGGTTCCTATGGGTTATCCCACTGCTTCCCTGGATGCAAGACAGAGTTAACACCCTCACCTTTACTTGTTTGGGGTTTTTTTCCATAAAATTGCCCGGCAGTGGGGATGCTCCTGTCCTGGGGGTGCCACGTGCAGCAGACACTTCAGAAGCACCTGGTCCATTATGCTGAAAATGAGAAGTTGCAGCCTTTGCTGCTCCTGTTGGGCAGCCAGCAGCATGGGATTTGTACTTGGCAATCAGCCTTTTATCTTTTCCTATCAGATTGACAGCCCTGTCCTCCTCTCACCTCCTTCAGCCCTAATTGCAGCCAGGCGTTCAGGAACTGAGTCCCAAGTCCATGGATCTCCCTGGGGGCTGCAGCTTTCTGGAGGAGAGACTTTGCCTTTTTAACCTCTTCCAGTGGGAGCTTTGGGCTGAAGGTGGGGGTGATAACTCTCTGGCTGCTCTTACATTCCACTGCTTGCCTGTTGATAACTGGGGAGGACAGACCCCTGACAACAGCACCAGGAAGGGGAGGCAGGGAGATTGGCCAAGCCCCAGATGTGTCCCTCGTGGGGATTCCTGTGAAATCCAGTGGCTGCTGCCACGTGGTTGCCTGTAGTTATCCCAGGAGGATGCTTGGACACTCATGGTGATGTTCAGGGTGTTGTGTGTGCATTTGGGAAGCAGTGTTGGGGTCTGTGCAGCCTTGAGAAGGCTCAGGACAGACCTGGGGGTGATGTTCCAGTACTTAAAGGGGGCTACAGAGCAGCTGGAGACTCCCTGTTTCCCAGGAATCCCATGGACAAGGGGCACAAGATGCTCCTGGGGAGATCCCAGTTGGACACGAGAGGAAAATCATTCCCCCTGAGGTTGGAATGGTCTCCCAGGGGAAGGGGGGGATTCCCCCACTTTGGGACATCTCCCATCACCAATAACATGGGAAGGGTTGGAGCAGAGGGGCCTGGGGGTCCCTCCCACCCTGACATTCCCTGAGGAGTCCTTGCTGATGGAGCAAGCAGAAGGTGATGGCACCAAAGTCCTGGAGAGGAGGAGCTGGAGGGGATGCTGCAATCCCCAGCTCCCAAAGAGGTGATGTCCTGGGCTGAAAGAAAGCATCAGGGACTCTCAGAAAATGGGGTGAGCAGCAGGTCCTGGTCTGGGGAGCTTGCTGGAGGGAAGGGCTGACACTGGGAAACCACAGAGCAGGGCTGAAGCAGCAGAGCAGAGACAGCCAGGAAGCACCTGCTGGAGCAGATGGCACCCACCAAAGGGGGGAGAGGGACAGCAGAGCCACCCCAGCAGGCAGGGGACAAGCAACCTGGGCAAGAAACACTTGTACCATGTGCAGGGTCCCTGCCCAAGCACCCGAGGGTGATTTCCCATAAATGCCATCATTGATTTGCAACAGGAACCTCAGCTTTCCTGCTAGGTGTTCACCCTAGGTGTAAGTCTTGTGGTGTTACCTGGGGTGGTGGTGACCTCTGGCATGTTGCTCTTCCACTGTTTCTCATGCTGCAGCAGTTTTTGTTTTTTTTTTTTTGGCAGATAAACATGGGTGATGTGGCTTGCCTTGTATTTACATTTGTCCTTACTCCAGTTTGGTTGTGGGGTGGACAGAGAGAAAATTGGCAATATACCAGTGGGACTTTTTGTCTTTGTTGGTGAACAGGAATGAGCTGAGGACTTTTATGCCTTTAGCCTCTCTCTCTCTTCAAATATCTTCGTGTTGTCCTCTTTAGCTCTGGCTGCTCATCCTCCACAGCTGCTGGGGCCATCTGAGCTCCTCTCCTCTCCTTCAGGTATGTGACAGGACTCAGAATAGGTCCTCACCCCAGTGACTCGATCAGGCAGAGGTTTGTTCTGTGGTTTTGCTGGCAGAATCTGAGGAGAGAGAGGTAAAAATCGTGGTGTTCCTTCTGTTGTTTTCAGGGGAGTTTCAGGAGATGTTTGGAGAGTGATTCAGGAGCTGGAATTTTCCTTAGGATTACAAAGACTTCTGAAAAAAACAACTGAGGAATGGGTTTTTTTTTTTAGTCCTCCTCCATGCAGTTGTGGTTGGGAGCTGTTTGAGGTGGAATGCAGCTTCCCTGAGGTCACCTTCCCACTTTTCCCTCTCCTTCTCCTGAGCACAGTTAGGTGCTCACTGGTGCTGGTGAGCCAGGATGAGACCCAGCATCCTCACAAGGCTCCCAAGGAGACCTCTGGAGCATCCAGCACCTTGGAAAAGTGTCCCTGTGAGAGCACAGAGGGCTCCTGGGGAGCAGTGTCTTCTCCTGAGGGGCACAGGGTAGTTTTGGTGGTGAACTTCAACCCAACAGGTCCTCAGAGGAGGAGTGGGATGTAGAGGACTGCAGGGAATTTTCAATCCTTACAAAAACTCCCAAAGCTGGTGGTGATCTCTGCTCTTTGTGCTGTGAGAGCTTCGGGTGTGATGCAGCAGTGGTGGTGAAGCTGGGAGAAGCCCAGTCCCATCCTCCCTTCCCACTGTTAAATCTCTTGGGATATAAAACCATTGGAATTTTATTTTTGGAGTTTTATTTTATGGATTCGTGCTCTTCCAGAAGGCACTCAGGGTGTGAACACACCTCTGACCACAGAAGCCCTGCTGGGATCTTGCTGTGCTGGCACTTGTGGAGCAGGAGGAGCCTCATTCCCTAAAAATGCTTCTCAGTTCCACCAAGCTTTCTGCCACTTCCCAACCTGCCCAGTTTTATTCCCTGGAATTGCTTCCCCAGGAGCTGTTCTGTCTGTCCCTTTGCCCTGTCTCTTGGTGCAGCTCTGCATCAGAGTTTCCTGAATGTTGGGAACAGCAATTTGTCCTAAAACCAGCAAACCAGTTGGCTCTGCCACCACATTCAAGGGTTCTGCTTCTGAATCCATGGATATTCCAGCTCCTCCTCAAATCTCTACCCCTGAGGGAGCTTCACCCCTCTTTGCCTCTTTGTTTTTTCCCCCCTGCACTCCCTCCTGCCTTACTTCATCCCTTGGGAAAGAGGATAAGGCAGAAGGAGACCTTGGGGCTCTCCAGGTCTTGGTGGCTCCATCCCACTCTCTGCTGCCCCTCTGGCTCCAAACCATCTCTGGAGTTGGGTGCTGTCTGGGCTCACCCACCTTGCTGGCCAAGGCAGATAAGGGGGAGACACAGATAGAGGGGTGCAACTGCTTTGGGTGGAGCTGCTTTTATTTTACCCTTTTTTCTTTTTTTTATTATTTTTTTTTTTTTTCCTTGCTGGGAGCCGCGTGTGTGTGTGAAGCAGATGACAGAAAACTCCGTGTTTGTCCCCAAACTGCTCCTGCTGGGGTTGGCTGATACCTAAATACTGTTAGAGCAGGCAGATAGACATGTGTGTGTCTTTCCTCTGCCTTGCCCTCTGCCCAAATTTCCAAGCAAAAAGGGCTTTTTTTTTTGTTACAAGTGTTTTTTTTGGGGGGGGTTCTCCTCCCCCTCCAGTGGCAGAGATGGTGGGATCAAGGTTTGACTTGATCTTTGGTTTCTTCTAACCAAATTTTTCTGGAAGACTTTTTTTTTTTTTTTCTGGAAGACTTCTGTGTAGCCATTCCCCACCATAATTCTTTGAGGAAAAGTGGGGAGTCCTGGCAAATGTGTTTCCTGCCTCCTTCTCCAGATGAATCACTTGTGCTCTCGTGTTGCTTTGGGCTGGCTTCCCTATTGACTTCAGTGCCTGGGATTTAATTAGAAATCAAGGGATGTTATTTGGAGCTATAAAACTACCTAGCATTTTTCTCCGTGCAGTGAAATTGCAGTAATAAAAAAATTAAGAAAATTAAATATTTGCATATTAACTGTCCTCGGTGTGAGCTGAAGAGTCTCTTCCTGGTGCTGCATCCACCACTCTTGCATCCTCTCCTTTTCCAAAGGTGGAAACAAAGCTCAGACATGAGAGGGGGTCTGCAGGGCACCAGGATGGGTTTTCCTGGGTATTTTGGAGGGAAGAAAACTCCCAGAAATTCTCAGGATGTTCCCCGGTTGGGTGGGCTCTTCCCATGGACTCCAAGTCCTCGGTGGTGGAGCTTCCCCAGAACCCAGAAGAACTCATGTTGGTTATTAGGGGACTTGAATCCTGTAGGGCTGGCCTGGCTTTAGGGTGCAAAGGAATGTTTTTATTGGGGTGGGGGTGTATTTTAGGGGCTCTTCTGCGTGGTGCCCGTTGGAGGCAGCACCTGCAGAACCAGGGCTGCTCTATTTAAAGAAACAAAACAGAACCAAACCCAACCCTCCTGTCAGGCAGGTCCTGCTCTGCTGAGCCCCACATTATCTTCCCCTTTTCCTTGGAGCCTCCCTGCTGCAAAAGGCTGAGGGAGATAAGGAGCAGCAGCAGCTCTGTGCTCGGCACCTCCCCTGCCAGCATCCCTCAGGCATCCCCTGGAATTCCCCAAGCAAGGAATTGCCTCCTTGGAGAAGATTTTCCCCTCCAGTCCATCGAGGTGCTGGAAAGGGGAAGGTGAGACTCCAGCCAGACCTGCAGCTGGTCACCCTTTGGTTTCCAGGGCTGTCTCAGCAGCCAGGGATCTCTCCACTCTGGAAAAGCTTTTTGGATTTTTGCACGCGGAGAGCAGCGATTTTAACAGCTGAGATGCTGTGATAGCAGCTGAGGTGTCTGGAGCCTCAAAGGTGTGGGTTAGTTTAAGAATAAGTAGCTTGGTTTGTTATTTTAGAATTCTTCTTGCTTGCCTTTACCAAAGGTGATGCTTAGGTGAGACCAGGATGGTTTGGAACCCTTTCTACCATTTACAGAACAACACAGAGCCTGAGCAAAGCCAAATATCTGAGCCTCTCAAACACCAGCTTGGCCTGCCAGCAAAACCAGGGAGCAGACACTGAAAACAACCTTTGGGGGCCCCCCTTTTATTGAAATGCCTTTCATTTCCCACCTCATCTCTGCCACCCTTTGCCTGGGGGTGAAATTTTCACGGATGTTTTGCGCTGTTCTTTTTTTCCAGGTGAAAGAACTTGTCCTTGACAACTGTAGGTCATGCGACGGCAGAATCGAGGGCCTTACAGATGAGTTTGAAGAGCTGGAGTTCTTAAGTACAATCAACGTTGGCTTAGCCTCAGTTGCAGACTTACCAAAGTTAAACAAACTTAAGAAGGTAAATAAAAAAAAAAACCCCTCCGCTGCCGCCCTCCCCCTTTGCCTGACGCCCCGCGTGTAAAGGGGTGCTTTGGGTGATGCAGCTGTCATTTAGCTGAGCAGACTCCTTTGTGATCCGTGTTTGCACTAAAAACTCAAGATGTTTGTGTGCCTTTTAGCTTGAGCTAAGCGACAACAGAATCTCAGGAGGACTGGAAGTCTTGGCAGAAAAATGTCCCAACCTCACGTATCTAAACCTAAGCGGCAACAAACTAAAAGATCTCGGTACAATAGAACCTCTGGTAAGTAGATGTGGGCTGGGGTGAAATCAAACCCAAATTTTGTGATCAGTATGAGAATTTCAGGCTTGCAAAATCTCAAGGTACCCTGGGGCTGAGCTGGACCTGGCTGTGGCTGCCCTGCCCCAGGGCTGTGCTTCCCTCTAGTGGTACCAGGGCTGGCGATGCCCCAAGCTCCCCCAGCCCAGCCTGGGCTGCTGGGGAGTCTCCCAAACTCTGTCTGAGCTGCTTATATTTTCACTGGAGCATTGGGTCTACAATCTCCAGCCCCTGCTTCTGCCCAGGGCTGTGGTGTCTGCTGGAGGCTGTGCCCCCATGCTGGGTTTGCAGCTTCCATCACCTCTCCCGCTCCTCACCATGGTTGCTCTGCCTCTTGTTTCCAGTGCTGAGATCCAGTTTGTTTCAGAAATGCACTGCCTTCAGTGCCTTGTGCTGTCCCCATTCTAATGTAATCATTGGTGAGATTTAGCTATGAACAGGATCCAGGAACTGATCTGGCTTTAAAAAAGCCCCCTCAAAATCTCTGTGTAATGGCATTGTTGTTTTGTAAAGCCAGAATCCTTCTCTGATTTAGCTCAGAGTATGAGGTGCAAATGAGTTGCCATCCCCTAAGAGGTCCAGTTTTTGCACTTCCATAAAACATCCAGTCCTGGTAGTGCTGATTCCTGGTTTTTGCTTTGTGGGCCCTTTGCTCTCCAGAAACTAAAAGTTTTTGCTCATACTTATTTCCCAAATACTTAAAATGTCTGAAGGAGCAGTTTTGGGATCTTCTCTCCCCCAACAGAAGGGGAGCAGAGCAGATAAACTCCTGCAGCAAACAGGTGAGAGAGAGGATTGTAACTGCTACCAGTTTTAGTTTTACTGTTTTCTTGCTGTCACCATTGGTCTACACCCTAAATTCCAGCAGGGAGATATTTCATAAGACTGGTTACAAATCCTCAACTGCTTCTGCTTTTATTGTTTGTACATCAAAGTGCTCTGGGAAAAGCACAAAAAAAAATAATTTGAAAGTTAAAATCGGGAGCTAAATTCCTGTCCCATTTCTAAGCCTTTTTTTTTTTTTTTATTTTCCCACAGTCTGTAAGATACAACCATTAACATTTTTACCACCTCTTTTAGCAAAATTCTTGTGTCCAAAGAAGAGTCTGTTTCTTATAGTTTAAACACACTTGACTGCAATTATCTGTCCTTGTGCTCTGGGGATAATTGGCTGCACTGGAACATCCTCAGCTTGGCCCCTGGCAGCAGGTGTGCTTTTGCACATTATCTTTTTCCAGACTTCAGTCTCCTGTTTGTAAGAAGCATTTTCCCTTCTCAGACACCAGCACTGGCCAAGCATCACAGATCTTTGTTCCACCCCAGGCAGGGACTGAAATTTCCCTTCTGACCCAGCTCTTGAGTTGCTCTCTCTGCTCTGCAGAGAATTAGCGTGACGCCGAACTTCAGAGCTTTCTCTTTTCGTTTTAATTTTTTTTTTTTATTATTTTTTTTTCCAGAAAAAGTTAGAAAACCTGAAGAGTCTAGATCTTTTCAATTGCGAGGTAACCAACTTGAACAATTACAGAGAAAATGTCTTCAAGCTCCTCCCCCAACTCACATACCTCGATGGCTACGACCGGGATGACAAAGAAGCCTCGGACTCTGACGCAGAGGGCTACGTGGAGGGTGATGAGGAGGAGGATGAGGATGGTATGTGAGCTCTGCTGCTTGGGCTGCCCCAGCTAAAAGATGGATGTGCTGCCTGGCACCCTGGTGCTTCCAGCTCTGACTCCTTGGCAGGAGAAAGGTGTTCCCAGCAGCTCCTTCCTGAGGGGTGTCAAGGAGAAAGTCCCCTCGGTGTCCTCTGAAGGGACAAGGGTTAAAGGAGAAAGTTTTCTGTGTCCTCTGAAGGGATGAGGGGTTAAAGGAGAAAGTTTTCTGTGTCCTCTGAAGGAAGGAGGGGTTAAAGGAGAAAGTTTTCTGTGTCCTCTGAAGGAAGGAGGGGTTAAAGGAGAAAGTTTTCTGTGTCCTCTGAAGGGATGAGGGGTTAAAGGAGAAAGTTTTCTGTGTCCTCTGAAGGAAGGAGGGTTAAAGGAGAAAGTTTTCTGTGTCCTCTGAAGGGATGAGGGGTTAAAGGAGAAAGTCCCCTCTGTGTCCTCTGAAGGAAGGAGGGGTCAAAGGAGAAAGTCCCCTCAGTGTCCTCTGAAGGGATGAGGGTTAAAGGAGAAAGTTCCCTGGGTGTCCTCTGAAGGGATGAGGGGTTAAAGGAGAAAGTTTTCTGTGTCCTCTGAAGGAAGGAGGGTTAAAGGAGAAAGTTTTCTGTGTCCTCTGAAGGAAGGAGGGTTAAAGGAGAAAGTTTTCTGTGTCCTCTGAAGGGATGAGAGGCTAAAGGGGAAAGTCCCCTCGGTGTCCTCTGAAGGGACGAGGGGTCAAAGGAGATAGTTTTCTGTGTCCTCTGAAAGAAGGAGGGTTAAAGGAGAAAAAGTTTCCTGGGTGTCCTCTGAAGGAAGGAGGGGAAAGGAGGTGGGCAGGCCCTGAAGGAGCTGCTTTTCTGCTTCTTCTCTCTAGGGAAAGACCGGGATGACAAAGAAGCACCGGACTCTGACGCAGAGGGCTACGTGGAGGGCCTGGACGACGAGGAGGAGGATGAGGATGGTATGTGGCTTTCTGCTGCTCCCAGGGTGGAAGCTGGGAGGTTGATGATGCTGTGTGGGATGTTTTGCTCCCTGCTCTGACTCACTGGCAGGAAAAGGGGTGTCCTCAGCAGCTCCTGGCTGATGTACAGCAGAAGGATCTCAGTGAAGGACCGTGCCAGGACCCTCTCAGTGAGGGGAAAGGAGGTGGGCAGAGCCTGGAAGAGCTACACCCTCAGCCATGTCTGTAGTCAGAGGTGGGGAGTGAAAGGGTGGTAGAAAAAGGGGCCAGGAAGAGGAGGCATTGAAAGAGTCCAGGGGACAACAAACCCAGGGGAAGAGGAGTTCAGGGAGAGCTGGGCAAGGGTGGCAGGCAGACACTGGGGTTTTCCAGGAGCAGTGTGAGCAGGGAAGTAGGAGCAGTTGTGTAGTCCCTGGGGAAGAAGGGCAGGGTGGAGAACCAGACTGGGTGTAGAAGCAAGTGGCTGAGTCAAGGAATCAGGCACAGGAGCCAAGGCATCACCAGGAGGTTGTGGCAGCTTTTTGAGGACAAAGTGAACTAATTGGTATTGGGCAGGAACTGTGGAGAGGGTGTGTGCTGAGCTCTGCTTGGGGAAGCTGTGTGAAAGGCACTGGTGAAGCAAAACTTCTTCATGTTAGGAAAAGTCCTGGTGTGTCCCACTGAGCTGGAGGGGCTGCTTTGCCCCCTCCTCCCCTGTCAGACTGCTCTGAGAGGCATCAGGGCACTGGTTGGATGAGTATCCAGCTGAGTTGGGGGAATTTGCTAGACTCTTCAAACCCAGCTGCACAGCAAAAGCAGAATTGCTGGGTGTGCAGTTTTCCCTCCAGTGCTGAGTGTGAGCTGTGGTGAGAGGGGTGAGCACTGCAGCAGGGCTGGGCAGCCTGGTGCAAGCAGCCAGCTCCAGCAGGGCACAAGTCTGGGCCTGCAGGCAAAATGCAGGAAAAGCTCCAAAACACCATTCCTGTGTTTTGGGGAAAAAAACCAAACAAAAATCAACCCCAAAAAAACCCCTCCAGGATTTGGGCTGGTTGCATTTAACCTCTTGAAAATCAGAAGTTGCAGACCCAAAAGGTGGATGGATGGGGTGTGACCCTCCTGGGGTACTTGGGGAGGGTTCCCAATGTGTGGTTGTCTGGTGAGGTTGTCCCTGTCCCTGAAGTTGCTGTGTCCCTGCTGGGAGCAGATGCAGATGAAGATCCTGTGAGGAAGGGCTGAGGGAGCTGGGGGTGTTGAGGCTGGAGAAGAGGAGGCTCAGGGGAGACCTCATCACTCTCTCCAACTCCCTGAAAGGAGGTTGGAGCCAGGGGGGGGTTGGGCTCTTTTCCCAGGCAACTCTCAGCAAGACAAGAGGGCACAAGAGGTCTCAAGTTGTGCCAGGGGAGGTTTAGGTTGGATCTTAGGAAGGAATTCTTTGCAGAGAGGGTGCTGAGGCATTGGAATGGGCTGCCCAGGGAAGGGGTGGATTCTCCATCCCTGGAGATATTTCAAAAGAGCCTGGATGTGGCACTCAGTGCCATGGGCTGGGAACCACGGGGGGAGTGGATCAAGGGTTGGACTTGGGGATCTCTGAGGTCCCTTCCAACCCAGCCAATTCTGTGATTCTGTGATTCTATGAAGAGCTGCAAGTGTCCCAGGGGCTCAAAAATGCACATTAGGAGTGGGGAGTGGAGCAGCTGAAGCTAAAGCAGTCCTGGGGCTGCTGTGACTGAATTGTCAGGGCCTCTGCAGCCCTCCAGCACCTCAGAGCACGGGTGCAGCTGCCACACTCCCCTGTCCCCAGGCTGCAGAGGCACAGGACAACATCTTCATCCTGTGGAGCAGCTGAGGAGCTGCCTGGAGTTGTGTCCTGCCCTTCAGCTGAGCTCCCAGGGGGCTCCCTGGGTGGGTGGGAGGTTGGCACAGCTCAGGTGGCAATGCTGGGGGTTGGGGGGGGAAAAAAAAAAAAAGGAAATTTTACATGCCTGAGTGGTTAATCTTGTCTGACATTTTATAGAAGAGGAGTATGATGATGATGCTCAGGTAGTAGAAGATGAAGATGATGAGGAGGAAGAGGAGGAAGGAGAAGAAGAGGATGTGAGTGGAGAAGAGGAGGTAAGGGTTGGGGGGATTAATGATGGGTGGGGAGTGGGAATAGTTGGCCAAGAAATGGACCAAATTTTGGGGGGTTTCAGGCAGTGAAGCTGTAGTTGACTTGAGCAGCATGGTGGGGGTGGTTTTGAGGTGTGCCTATCCATGAGCCAGCTGCCATCTAGTGACCACTGCCATGAAATCCTTCTGGTTATTGGGCTGCCAAAAAAAAAAACCAAAACCCAGCAGGAACATCTGCAGAGCTGCTTTGAGGTGCATCCCAGGAGCTGAGCTTCCAGCCTCTGTCCCCAAGGGGGGCACAGGGATTAATGACCCTCTGTTCCTCCTCGGGCTTGTTACCTGCTGGATTTTCAGGATATTTAAAGTTTTAGAGCAGTCCAGCTGCTGTGTGTGGGGGTGAGGAGCTGGGCACAGCCTGCTGAGGCTTTGCTGTTAGCACAGCCCTGGGGAATGGGGAGAAAATGGGACTGTTTGGGTGGAAAACTGGGGTTTTCCAGCCAGGGAATCTTCCCTGCCACTCCTGAAGGGCTGCTCAGGCTCTTCCCAAACCCAGCAGCACCTCCTGGAGTGGTCTGTCCATGGTTTAACCCTTTCTGGCCCTAAACCCCCTGCCTCCTGACCACTCAGCTCACAGAATGTGCAGCTCTCAGCATAAAGTTTCAAGCTGGCTGAAGCCAGGGGGGGCTGCTCTGATTGCTTCTGGTTTTCTGCACTGAAACTTGGGCCAGAGGCCAGTTCTTCTCTAGCAAAAAAAACCCTGCACTTACATAAGCTGGTGGGAAGTCTCTGCCTTTTGGTTTCAGATGCTTCAAGGACTTTCTCCCTGTTGTAGAATTCTGGTGGAGATCCCCAAGTGCTGAACAGTCCTGTTATTTTTTTTTTTAATCCTTTTTTTTTTCCCCTCTCTTTTTTTTTTTTTTTTTTTTTTTATAAATCCAGGAGGATGAAGAAGGCTACAACGATGGTGAGGTAGATGATGATGAAGATGAAGAAGAGCACGGTATGGCAGCAATCCACCTCTTGCTAGAGATAAAACAAGAAAAATCATTTTTATTTCAAGTAAAATGCCATTTTCTAAAAAGCAGGCTGGTGCTTGCAGTGCTGCTCCTTTGATAGTGAGCCAGTTGCCAAAGTAGCAGCTTGATGAGCTTGTAGAACTCCTCAGGAGTGTGAGGGAGCCCCCAGCATCACCCACACTCTGGGTTTCTTTTGGTTTCTTTTCCAGGGGAAGAACAGGGACAGAAGAGAAAACGAGAGCCTGAAGAAGAAGGGGATGAAGATGACTAAACTGAATAACCTATTTTGAAAAATTTCCTATTGTGATTTGACTGTTTTTACCCTGTATTTCCCCTCCCCACACCCCAACCTTTTTTTTTTCCTTTTTATTTTTTTTTTCCTTTTTTTTTTTCTGATTGTAATGTTGCTGTGGGAACGAGAGGGAGAAGCAGACTGGGTGGGCAAGGGAATAAAATACTATTTTTACTGCCACTCCTCCTATTCATTTTGATTTTTTTTTTTTTCTTTCTTCTTTTTTGTCCCTCTCTTAGTCCCTGTAACTGCAATAGCAAGTATAAACCAAGTGGTAATTTGTTTCTTATTATTGGAGTGGGTAGTTTGCCATCTTTCCCAAAAAAAAAAAAAAAAATTAAATTTCAGAGATCAGTGGATGATACCCCAAAAGACAGACTTTTCTTCTGAGGCAGCTGAGCAGAGTTGGTTGCTGGGATTTTTTCCACTGCTGCCAGTCACTAAATAAATTGTCAGCATTTTTTTTTTTTTTTTTGAGGGGGGGGGATGCTGCAAGCTGAGGCAGGAGCATCATCATCCTCCTCCCCCAGCAAGGGGGTGAGAATGGCATCTGGATCAAGGGATTTCTTTGTTGCCTGTCCATGGATGACTGCCATTTTCAGCCAATGCTTTCCCTGCTTTTCTAGGTACCTTTTTTCTTTTGCTGTTTGTAAATAGTGACCAAATGTTTGGGTTTTTTTTTTTTTTTTTATTTTTGGTTTCTTTTGGGGTGTTCCTTTGGATCTGGTTTATGGGGTGAATTTGCAACCCCCCCTCTCTCTCCTTCCCTCCCTCCCTCCCTTCCACGTGTGTTGTGTGTTTTCCTTTCTGTTTCTTTAATTTTTTTAAGTGGGGGGGGTTTGCTTTGGGTTTATTATTTTTATTTTTTTTTTTTTTTTGGCTAGGGTATAGCCAATACACTGAAAATGGCAGGCATTGAAATATATATATAAATATATATAAAAAGTGTTCCTAATTCCTGAGTTACTAGTGAAATGAAATTTGACAATTGTAATAAAAAAAAAAAAAAAAAAAATTGTTTCAACCCTTTTAAATAAGGTGTGTACTATTTTGGTCTGTAATATATAACACCTAGGCAATTTTAAGTGATGAGAAACTACTTCCACTTGTGCTCTATACTTTGAAAATTTTTACAAACCCTAAATACAGGAGGCAGTTCAGCATGTAGGGGTAGGAGGTTTCTTTTCATACACTCAAGCACGAGATACTAATACAAAATTGTATTTTCTTACCTAGTGGAAGTCAGTAAAATGACTGAAAAAAAAAAAATACCTAGTGAATGTACAGTTTTACTTTCATATCCCTCTTTAAAAATAGCTTTAGAAGTGACTTGTATTTCCTAGTCAATATTTCATCTGTATAAATACATTTGCAACAGGTTTTTTTTTCTTTTTTTGGGTTTGTTTTGTTGTTTTGTTTTGTTTTGTTTTGTTTTTTTTCCCAGAAGAGCCAAACTTTGAGTTTTATGTCTGTTTGTCATTGATGAATTTCAATAAATCTTTTTATACAATTTTTTCTGTGGCTTTTTTGGGTCCAAACAGGCCACTGGGATGGAAGGGCATTGCACCTTTTTTAAAAAAAGAAAAAAAAAAAAAGGATTTCCTCCAAGCTATCCTGGTGAATTCCCTGATATTTTTAGGAGCTTGATGATAGGTTCTGCTCCAGAAAAACTCCTCTTAACCACCGTGGGGTGAAACCAAGGGAGAGGCTTTAATGCAAATTAAATTTTTGGCTTTAATGCAAATTAAATGCCCTTTTTTTGCTCAGGATGAAGGTTCCTTCAGTATTCCCAAGGGGATTATTGCAGCCCAGCCTGTTCCTTGCTCCTGATTCCTCCTCTCCCTTTTCACCCAGACCCAGAAGGAAGAATTCTTGGATTTTCTCCGAGTGGTTCAGTTTTTGGGTTTGTACATCCAGGGGCTTCCTGACCCAAATCTCTGCATTTTCCTCTCTGGGGAATGATTTGTGTATTAAAGGAAGGGGGGGGCAGAGCCAGCAGCACTTTAAGTGCTGAAAATTCAGTTTTTTTGCCTCGTGCCAGGGCACGGGAAGCTGTGGAGGATTCAGGGATTTCTTCTCCAGTTGATTTCTCTGAAAGGAAAAAAAAAAAAAAAGGCTCTTTTTTTTTTTTGTCTGTGTCCTGAAACGTGTGTAGGGTGGGGTTTTGGGGTTGGATTGGGATTTTCTAAGAGAAAAATAAAGCAAACTGCTCCCTCCTCAGCCAGGAACCAAACCCAGGGCCAAGCCCCAAGCATCCCTGGGTACCACCAGAACCTTGGGGACCTCTGAACCACCTCAAAATCCTAAAAATCCTACAAAAAAAGAGTTGGGGGTGTTCAGCCCTGCATTAAATCCTCTGGGGGATGAGGGAGGAGGGGGCTGCCTGATGAACCAGCAAGGTTCTGGCTGCCTCCTGCCCCTGGAAACAAAAAATTGTGAAGAATTTTATATTTATTTTCATTTATTTTTTTTTTTTCCAGGCTGCTTTAGCCCAGTCTTGTCCTGCTGAGGACTAAGGAGTTGTTTGCCCACAGAAGTGCTGCCTGAAGGCACTCAGCAGCTCCTGGAAAAAACCTAAAGCTGGGGATTTTTGAACAGTTCAGCAGGAAAAGCCAGGTAGAGATGTTGGCAGGAGATGAGGAATGGGAGAGTTCACCTTGTGCAGGTGCCAAGTTCTTCTGTCACTTGGCTCCTTCTGCTCTCAGGTTGCCTTTAACCCTCTGGGAACTTGAAGAGTCCTGGGCAGGGACCCTGGGGATGGAGCTTGGGATTTGCCAGGTGCCCAAAATATTCTCATTTGTGCATCCATCCTTAAGTGTACCATGAATTGCTTTTTTCTATTTTTTTTCTATTTTTTTCTTAATATTTTTTTCTATTTTTTTTTTCTTTTTTTTCTTCTTTTTTTTTTCTTTTTTTTTTTCTTTTTCTTCTTTTCCTTCTTTTCCTTCTTTTCCTTCTTTTCCTTCTTTTCCTTCTTTTCCTTCTTTTTCCCCTTTTTCCCCTTTTTCCCCTTTTTCCCCTTTTTCCCCTTTTTCCCCTTTTTCCCCTTTTTCCCCTTTTTCCCCTTTTTCCCCTTTTTCCCCTTTTTCCCCTTTTTCCCTTTTTTCCCCTTTTTCCCCTTTTTCCCCTTTTTCCCCTTTTTCCCCTTTTTCCCCTTCTTCCCCTTTTTCCCCTTTTTCCCCTTTTTCCCCCTTTTCCCCCTTTTCCCCCTTTTCCCCCTTTTCCCCCTTTTCCCCCTTTTCCCCCTTTTCCCCCTTTTCCCCCTTTTCCCCCTTTTCCCCCTTTTCCCCCTTTTCCCCCTTTTCCCCCTTTTCCCCCTTTTCCCCCTTTTCCCCCTTTTCCCCCTTTTCCCCCTTTTCCCCCTTTTCCCCCTTTTCCCCCTTTTCCCCCTTTTCCCCCTTTTCCCCCTTTTCCTCTCCTTCCTCTCCTTCCTCTCCTTCCTCTCCTTCCTCTCCTTCCTCTCCTTCCTCTCCTTCCTCTCCTTCCTCTCCTTCCTCTCCTTCCTCTCCTTCCTCTCCTTCCTCTCCTTCCTCTCCTTCCTCTCCCTCCTCTCCCTCCTCTCCCTCCTCTCCTTCCTCTCCTTCCTCTCCTTCCTCTCCTTCCTCTCCTTCCTCTCCTTCCTCTCCTTCCTCTCCTTCCTCTCCTTCCTCTCCTTCCTCTCCTTCCTCTCCTTCCTCTCCTTCCTCTCCTTCCTCTCCTTCCTCTCCTTCCTCTCCTTCCTCTCCTTCCTCTCCTTCCTCTCCTTCCTCTCCTTCCTCTCCTTCCTCTCCTTCCTCTCCATTCCTTTTTTCCTTCCTTTCCTTTCTTTTTTTTTCCTTTTTTTTCACCTGGACCTTGTCAGGTGCTGAGCAAATTTTCTTCCAAGCTCCAAGCCAGCCCTCTCCAGGCTCCTCTTTTATAGACATCCCAAATTCCTGGGGGGCTTTTATTTTCCCTGGATGTCCTCAGCCTTGCTCTAAACCTCAGCCCAGCTCCTTAATGCTTTTATTGTGAGTTTTTCACCTCTGTTGGGGACCCCTTTTCCCCCCCCAGCCTCAGGACCCTGCTGAAGGGCAGCAAGGATTTCTCTGCCCACCCCATGCCCCAGTTAACCAGGAGGAGGGGGCTGCCAGCCCTGCACCCCCCATGCTATTTCCTTAAAAATTCAGGAATTTCTGGCCATCAGGGAAAGCCTCATCCCATCCCCAGGGTGTGGGCAAATTTATCCAAATTTCTAATTATTTTTTTTTTTTCCCTGGGTGAGGAGCTGACCCAAACACCCCTGGATTTTCAGGGTGTCAGGAAAAGGAGGCCCCAGCCCTATCCACAACAAAATTGCTGGGAAGCTCCCAATTAATTCTAATAAACAGAAATAAGCAGCTTCTCCCTCTGTATTTTAAATTTCCAAACCCATTTCTTTCTATCTTCACCTATAAACTCAGGGTCTAGGGGAGGGGGTGGTTTAATCCCCAGAATTTTTTTTTTTTTTGAGCAGGGACTGAAATTGTTGGGAAACTGGAGAATGCCAGATAATCCTGCAGCTGGGAAGAGGACAAGGAGGCCAAGCCTCAAACAAAGCAAAACCTCCAGGAAGCAGAAAGTAGGTCAGGTTGATAAGGATGAGCACAGAGGGACAGCAGCAGTAAAAAAAAAAAAAAAAAAGGGAAAAACAAAGTGGGAAAGAAATCACTCTGCTGGAAGAAGGAAGGGACTGTCTGCTAGGGACAGCTGAGGGCTCTGAGCATCTCTTTGTCTCCTGAAAAGCTGTTATCCTGGAGAGGACAGCTGCTCTGGAGAGGTAATTGCAAAAAAAAAATTAAATTAAATTAAAATTAAAGTCCCCCTTCGAGCCCTCGGCCTGGGTTTGGGAAGGGATAAACTTGGGAAATGCTGTGGATGAAGGAGATGTTTGTAAATTTATTATTAAGGGTTTCCTGGAGAGCAGCTGGGAGGCTGTAGAGATGCTGGAATGTTGTCTGGGAGAAGGATGGGGAAGGGAAGCTGGGAGGTTATGGGCTCGTTGGGCTGGAAAACCCTGCAAAGTACCCCAAAAGCATCTCAAAAAAAAAAAAACAAACCCCAAAAAAATCCCTCACCAGAGCAGCAGGGGCTCAGGGAGAGCCAAGGGCAGGGGTGTGCAGGGGCAAATTCCCAACAGGGGGAATTCAGTAGAGGGAATTCAGTGCTAAACTGGAACAGCTCAGGTTATTTTTCCACCTTAAACTGCAGGAGGAAATTCTGGGAGAAGCTGGAGCTGTTCCTGAGAGAGGAACTGGGGAGGGAATGTGGGAGAGGAGGAGGAGGAGGAGGAGGAGCAGGGAGGTCCTTGGGAAGGGTTTGCCCTGGGAAGAGCACAACTGCAGCTTGGGATGGGCTTTGGTGTGAATCCCAAACATTTTGGGAGGCTGTGAGGATGCTGCCTGCATCCCCAGGCATCCCCTGCCCTGCAGGTACCCAGGGGCTCATTAATCCCAGGGGCTCATTAATCCCCCCCCATCCCCAGCTCTAATTGGGCTCATTCTGCAGCCACTCCAGGGGCTCTGGAGAAACCTTGGTTCTTCCCTTCCAAGGAACACTCAGTAAATCCCAGAATTTTCCTTTGGAATAAGAGCAAAGGGACCCCTCCCACCAGGTTGCTCCAACCTGGGGCCTTCAGCAGGGCTGGGGCAGAACTTTTCTGGGCAAAAATGCCCCTGCTGACTTTAAGGGTGACCTTGAAAGGTCCCTTTCCACCCCAAAGCATCCTACAAACCATCCTACAAACCCCACCTGGACCTGGGCCCTCCCCCCTTTGCAGGAGAGCCCAAAACACCCAAGGCAACAGAGAGGAAGGAGCAGGGCAAGGTTTGGGTACCTTGAAAACCTTTTTATTCCATCACTAATCCGTGGTAGCATAAATAAGAGGCAATGACAGCACATGGAAGGGCAGTGGGAAGGGAGGGAAGTGGTGGGAGCAGGGCACGAGGTCCCCGTGGTGCTTGGGGACACCTCAGACCCTTGAGTTAGTTCCAGGGGATAAATTACAGATCCAGGAGAAACCAGCAGGGCTTGGGGTCCTTCCCTGGCCTGTGGGGTCCATCCCACCCAGGGACCCTCAGGTTCCATCCATCCCCCCTGTCCCAGGGTCAGGGAGGAGCCCAGGTCCCCTTTTTGCAGAGGTGGAGGGAGGAAAAATCCCTCTGGGTTTAGGAAACCCATAGAGGGAGTAAAAAAAATCCCTCTGGGTTTAGGAAACCCATAGAGGGAGTAAAAAAAAATCCCTCTGGGTTTAGGAAACCCATAGAGGGAGTAAGAAATCCCTCTGGGTTTAGGAAACCCAACCTCTCTCTCTTCTTATTTTTTAATTTTTTTAATTATTTAAAGAAGGCTGGAGGTGCAGGGGGAAGGGATGGAGCAACTCCCTTCTCCAGGCTCTATCCAGGGGACCCCCGAGCCACCCCATTCCCAGGGAAAAGCTCCCAGATTCCCCCCACAACATCACCAGCAGCATTGGTGCCTCCAGCCCATCCCACACCCCCTGTCCCTTCCTCCTGCTGCTTTTTTATTCTTTTTTTGCATAAGAAACCCCCAAAAAATGACCAGCAATGAAGGGCTGTGCTCTGCCAGGGATTCCCCAGCAGCTCAGTTCCTGGGGGCTGGATGAACCCCAGGGAAAGGGACACAAATCTGGGTTTAGGAAACCCAGAGAGGGAGTAAAAATCCCTCTGGGTTTAGGAAACCCAACCTCTCTCTCTTTTTATTTTTTTTATTTTTTTAATTATTTAAAGAAGGCTGGAGGTGCAGGGGGAAGGGATGGAGCAACTCCCTTCTCCAGGCTCTATCCAGGGGATCCCCGAGCCACCCCATTCCCAGGGAAAGGCTCCCAGATTCCCCCCAAAACAGCAGCACCAGCTTTGGTGCCTCCAGCCCATCCCACACCCCCTGTCCCCTCTCCCTGCTGCTTTTTTTTAATTTTTTTGCATAAGAAACCCCCCAAAAATGACCAGCAATGAAGGGCTGTGCTCTGCCAGGGATTCCCCAGCAGCTCAGCTCCTGGGGGCTGGATGATCCCCAGGGAAAGGGACACAAATCTGGGTTTAGGAAACCCGTAGAGGGAGTAAAAATCCCTCTGGGTTTAGGAAACCCAACCTCTCTCTCTTTTTATTTTTAAATTTTTTTAATTATTTAAAGAAGGCTGGAGGTGCAGGGGGAAGGGATGGAGCAACTCCCTTCTCCAGGCTCTATCCAGGGGACCCCCAAGCCACCCCATTCCCAGGGAAAGGCTCCCAGATTCCCCCCAAAACAGCAGCACCAGCTTTGGTGCCTCCAGCCCATCCCACACCCTCTCTCCCCTCTCCCTGCTTCTTTTTTTTAAATTTTTTGCATAAGAAACCCACAAAAAATGACCAGCAATGAAGTGCTGTGCTCTGCCAGGGATTCCCCAGCAGCTCAGCTCCTGGGGGCTGGATGATCCCCAGGGAAAGGGACACAAATCCATTCACTCACTCCCAAGGTAGGGATGGGTCCAACCACCTCTGGGTTTGGGTGGATTTAGTGCTGGAGAAGAAGAGGAGGAGGAGGAGGAGGAAGATGTGGTTCCAGTTAGTGAGCAGGATCCTGGGAGGTCACTGGGCTCCTGCTCCGTGGGAGTGGGTGCAGTGAGATTTTAATTTAAAGAGTATTAAACAAAGGAAAAGTTTATTGTAGAAAATTAATTGTTCTTGGGGCTGTTCCTTAGGTTCTTCAGCTCCAGCTGGAGCTGCCGGATCCGAATGTCCTTCTGGGCCAGCTCCTCCTTCAGCCTCCGGATCTCATCCTGCTGGCGGAAGAACATCCGGAGGAGCTGGGAGAGGAGGGAGAGGAAGGGCAGGGATGAAGGAGGGAGCACCCCAGAGCCCCCTCCCCAAACCAGTAACATGAGGGAAGACACCAGAGCCCCCTCCCCAAACCAGTAACACCAGGGAGCACCCCAGAGCCCCCTCCCCAAACCAGTAACATGAGGGAGCACCCCAGAGCCCCCTCCCCAAACCAGTAACACCAGGTAGCACCCCAGAGCCCCCTCCCCAAACCAGTAACACCAGGGAGCACCCCAGAGCCCCCTCCCCAAACCAGTAACACCAGGGAGCACCCCAGAGCCCCCTCCCCAAACCAGTAACACCAGGGAGCACCCCAGAGCCCCCTCCCCAAACCAGTAACATGAGGGAAGACACCAGAGCCCCCTCCCCAAACCAGTAACACCAGGGAGCACCCCAGAGCCCCCTCCCCAAACCAGCAGCACCACTGGGTTTCAGCTCTCCCATTCCATCTCCCTGGTTGGAGATGCAATAAAGGATTTTAATAAAAATAAATAATTTTAAAAATATATAAAATAATTTTAAAATATATAAAATAATACAAAATAAATAAGATTTTTAAAAATTAATAAAAATAAATTACCCTCCCCAGCCCCCAGAGCCCCTTCCCAGCCCAGCAACACCACTGGGTCTCATCTCTCCCATTCCATCTCCATGGTTGGAGATGCAATAAAGGATTTTAATAAAGATAAATAATAATAAAAAAATAATAAAAAATATATAAAATAATAATAATTAAATAATAAATAAATAAATTTTAAAATTATATAAATTACCCTCCCCAGCCCCCAGAGCCCCTTCCCAGCCCAGTAACACCACTGGGTTTCATCTCTCCCATTCCATCTCCATGGTTGGAGATGCAATAAAGGATTTTAATAAAAACAAATAATTTTAAAAATATATAAAATAATTTTTAAAATATATAAAATAATAAAAAATAAATAAAATTATAAAAAATTAATAAAAATAAATTATCCTCTCCAGCCCCCAGAGCCCCTTCCCAACCCAGCAACACCACTGGGTTTCATCTCTCCCATTCCATCTCCGTGGTTGGAGATGCAATAAAGGGTTTTAATAAAAATAAATAATTAAATATATATATATAAATAATAAAAAAATATAAAATAATAATTTTAAAAATAATTTAAAAATTAAATAAATTACCCTCCCCAGCCCCCAGATCCCCTTCCCAGCCCAGCAACATCACTGGGTCTCATCTCTCCCATTCCATCTCCATGGTTGGAGATGCAATAAAGGATTTTAATAAAAATAAATAATAATTAAAAAATAATAAAAAAATATATAAAATAATAATAATAAAATAATAAATAAATAATTTTTAAAATTATATAAATTACCCTCCCCAGCTCCCAGAGCCCCTTCCCAGCCCAGTAACACCACTGGGTTTCAGCTCTCCCATTCCATCTCCATGGTTGGAGATGCAATAAAGGATTTTAATAAAAACAAATAATTTAAAAAATATATAAAATAATAAAAAATAAATAAAATTATAAAAAATTAATAAAAATAAATTATCCTCTCCAGCCCCCAGAGCCCCTTCCCAACCCAGCAACACCACTGGGTTTCATCTCTCCCATTCCATCTCCGTGGTTGGAGATGCAATAAAGGATTTTAATAAAAATAAATAATTAAATATATATATATATATAAATAATTAAAAAATATAAAATAATAATTTAAAAAATAATTTAAAAATTTAATAAATTACCCTCCCCAGCCCCCAGAGCCCCTTCCCAACCCAACACCAGCTCAGCCATTGGGTCTCATCTCTCCCATTCCATCTCCATGCTTGGAGATCCAACCTTCCAGCTCAGCTCCAGCTGAATAAATCCTTCCAGCCCCAAGGGCTGATGATTTTTTCCCCAGCACCTCCGGGTGTTATTCCCAGAGGAGGATTTTAATAAAAATAAATTACCCTCCCCAGCCCCCAGATCCCCTTCCCAGCCCAGTAACACCACTGGGTCTCATCTCTCCCATTCCATCTCCCTGGTTGGAGATGCAATAAAGGATTTTAATAAAAACAAATAATTTTAAAAATATATAAAATAATTTTAAAATATATAAAATAATACAAAATAAATAAGATTTTTAAAAATTAATAAAAATAAATTATCCTCTCCAGCCCCCAGAGCCCCTTCCCAACCCAGCAACACCATTGGGTTTCATCTCTCCCATTCCATCTCCGTGGTTGGAGATGCAATAAAGGATTTTAATAAAAATAAATAATTAAATATATATATATATATATAATAAAAAAATATAAAATAATAATTTAAAAAATAATTTAAAAATTTAATAAATTATCCTCTCCAGCCCCCAGAGCCCCTTCCCAACCCAACACCACCTCAGCCATTGGGTCTCATCTCTCCCATTCCATCTCCATGCTTGGAGATCCAACCTTCCAGCTCAGCTCCAGCTGAATAAATCCTTCCAGCCCCAAGGGCTGATGATTTTTTCCCCAGCACCTCCGGGTGTTATTCCCAGAGGAGGATTTTAACCAGAATAAACTCCCTCAGGAGCTGCTGGGTGCTGGGGGGTTCAAGCCGAGGGGGATGCCCCGAGCCGCAGGGAAATGTTCCTCCAGCCACCCCCTTACTTTGGGGAGCACAAGCAGAGGGTGGTGGCTTCCCAAAAACCAGAAAAATGTCCCCAAGAAGCAGGCAGGGTCCCCATGCAGCCCCCACCTCGTTCTCTGTCCGGGGGGGCACGTTCTCCAGCAGGTCGATGCCATTGACCACCACGCTCTTCTTCTCCCTCACTGGTGCTTTGAAGACCACCTTGGATGTCCTCTTGTACCCCTCCTTCAGTGACACCAGGATGGGATCTGAGCAGGGCAGAGCAGGGGAAGGGGTCAGGGAA
>NC_092432.1:1162858-1180358 GCF_036169615.1 Heliangelus exortis
TTAACCACTGTGAATCCTAATCCCTGATCCCTGAATCCCTGAATCCCTGAATCCCTGGCTGGGGGAAGCTCAGTGACCCAGATCCTGTCCAACACCTCCCACGTTTTCATCAGGCTGGAAGGAGCAAATCTTCAGCAACTTCAGCCCCTTGGCTGGAAAAAAAAAATAATTAAAAATAAAAAATAATTTTAAAATAATTTTAAAATAATTTAATAATAAGAAGAAGGAGCAAATCTTCCAGCAACTTCAGCCCCCTTGGCTGGAAAAAAAAAATAATTAAAAATAAAAAATTAATTTTAAATAATTTTAAATAATTAATAATAATATAATAAAAAATAATAATAATAATAAAATAATAATAATAATAATAATAATGATAATAATAAATTAAAAATAAAATTTAAAAAATTAAAAAATAAAAAAGAAGAGAAAAGAGAAAAAAGCCTTTTTTTTTTTTCCCCCCCAGCAAGCAGAGGGTCTCACTTCTCTTCCACCGGCAGAGGGGGCAGGAAAAGCTGAATTTTTTCCCCAGGCTTTTCCAGCACAGCTGCAGCATTAATAGGACAAAAAAAACCATTTCCCCTCCAGGGATCTTTTAGCCCAAGGACCCCGGTTTCCCAACTCCTTTCCCTGCTCTGACCCAGCACCAGGCTCTCTGGGGAACATTAAAATCCCAGTTTTTTATTTCTTTTTTTTGCCTGATCCTCCTTGATAAGGGTCAGGAGCCTGGAGCAGCCCTGCTGGGGTGTCAGCTCCTCTTTGCAAGCCTCACATCTCTTTTTTTTTTTTTTCATTTTATTTTTTACCTCTGGGTTAAAGGAGATGCCAGAGAAAAAAAAAAATCACAACAAAAAAAAAAACCTCGGGGGCACAGATGGGACCTGAATTCACCAGCAGAGAAGCTCCAAGGATGTGAAAAATGGTTCAGAGGACAGAGAGAGAAAATCTTGGGGGGTTTTTTGGGTTTTTTGGTTTTTTTTTTTCCTGCAGGAAACCTCGGGGTGCTTTGGGGAGCAGCTGTGGGATGAGTCCTCTGTGGGGGGGACACAGAGGGACACGGGGGGGTCCCTGGGGGGCTGGCAGGGGACACAGAGGCAGAGCAGATGCCACCAGGATTTTCCTGAGCCAGGAGAAGCCACCCTGGAGCCCAGGGGTTGTCCCCGGTGTCCCCGAGGTGTCCCCATCCCTGCCCCAGCTTCCTGCCCATCCCCTGCTCTGCTTCCTGCAGGCAGAAAACATCCTCTGGGCAGCACAAGCAAGGAGAAAATAAAACCCCTCCTGAGACAGCTCCAGGGATGACAGACAGACTGACAGACTGACTGACTGACTGACTGACAGACTGACTGACTGACAGGCAGACTGACTGACAGACAGACAGACAGGCAGACTGCCTTCTCCTACAGCAGCAGACCATCACCATCATCATCAGATCACCACCACCATCATCATCAGCTCATCACCAGCATTAGCCCATCACCATCATCATCAGATCACCACCATCATCATCATCATCATCATCACCCCACCATCATCATCATCATCATCATCCCATCAGCAGCAGCAGCCCCTCACCATCATCATCATCATCAGCCCATCACCACCAGCATCATCCCATCACCATCATCATCATCAGCCCATCACCATCATCATCATCATCCCATCACCATCATCAGCCCATCACCACCAGCTCATCATCATCATCATCAGCTCATCACCAGCATTATCAGCCCCTCACCATCATCATCATCATCATCATCATCATCCCATCACCACCATCAGCAGCAGCAGCCCATCACCAGCATTATCAGCCCCCCATCATCATCATCATCAGCCCCTCACCATCATCATCATCATCCCATCACCATCATCATCATCCCATCACCATCAGCAGCAGCCCCTCACCATCATCATCATCAGCCTATCACCAGCAGCAGCTCATCACCATCATTAGCCCATCATCATCATCATCATCATCATCATCACCCCACCAGCATCATCAGCCCACCACCAGCCCATCATCCCCATCATCACCACCAGCTCATCATCAGCAGCAGCTCATCACCAGCAACAGCCCACCTTCATCAGCAGCAGCCCATCACCATCATCATCATCATCAGCCCATCACCAGCATTATCAGCCCCTCACCATCATCATCATCATCATCATCATCATCATCATCATCATCATCACCACTTAACAGCTCCCCCTCTCCTCCCCCCTCCCTGCCCCTCAGCCCCATTTGTATAAAACCAATCAAACCACTTCCAGCTGAAATAAATCCCCAGCCCCCTGGAACTGACTCTGCCTCAGCTCTTTAGGCCAGCCCAGGGCCAGCCAGAGCCTCCTGAAGGACACCAGGGAGTTCTTTCAGGTTTGTGTTTTCCTTTTTTTTTTTATTGGAAATGCCCCAAAATGCAGCAGGGGGGTTGGAACACCCAGGAGAGGTGAAACCTCTGAGCATGGGATGGGGATGGAGATGCTGGATTTCAACACCAGTGCTGAGGGAACTGGGGAAAACTGCTTTTTGGGCTCTAAATGGCCCATTTCAGGTTCTCTCTTTGCTAAAAAATAAAAGATTGGCCCCAGCACTTCTCCCTTTTCTGGGATTTTTGCCCAGGAGTCCAAACCCTGGATTTCCTAAAACATCACAGGTCCTTCTCCCTCAGCCTCTCTCCATCCCACATCCCCTGGGGGGGTTTGAGGGGTGCTCTGGGGATGCTGAGAGCATTCCTGGGGGGATGGATGGGAGCCACAGACAGGGATGGGAATGTCCTGAGCTGCTTCCCTACAAATCTGCACCACTTCAACCCAACTGGTGGGGCTGGAGCCCATCCCATTCCTGCTGCCTCAAAATACAGATTTTTTTGTTTTTTTTTTCCACCATCCTCTCCTCTCCCCTTCAGCCTGGACCAAATCCCTCACTTGCTGTGGTTTGAGGAGCAAATCATCCTCTGGAGCTTCAGTCCCAGCTCTAATTCGGTGATTTTTTAAGAGAAAAACTTTGTGGTGCTGGGGAGGGGGTGGTTCCCAGGGACACAGGAGCTAAAATTTGGGGCTTGGGAAAGGAGGCAACGAGGATTTGTGATGTGGCAGCAGAGGAACATATGGCTCAGCACACCCAAAGGCTTTGGCAGGGGCAGGAAAAAGCAGAGGGGTTCCCAGTGAACATCTCTGAGCAGAGGGCAGAAAGGTGGAGGAAAAAAAAAATAATAAAATAATAATTAAAAAAAAAAAAAAAAAAGGTGGCAGCAAATCAAATCCTGAGGAGCTCCGCAGTATCTAGGTTACCTTAATTATCTTTTGGCTAAATATGGATGGCAATTAATTAGAGGATGGCTGATTTCCAAAGAAAATGAGTTTACTTTTAATGAGCTAATCAGGCCCTCTCTCAAAAAGCAGAAAAAAAAAAATGATGAGGTTGTACAAAGGAGTCTGCAGGCACTCAGCACCCAGGGCTGAGCTCGGCCCTGCCTGGGATTTTTTGGGTGCAGAATCACCAGGATCCTTCAGGACAGGTTGGAAATGACACCAGGATATATTTTCCAGGGAAAAAAAAAAAACAACAAAAAAAAAAAAAGAGGGGGAATTGGTGGCAATCCTGGTTGGTAGCACCAGATTTAGGAGCAGGAGCAAACAGCTTGGAAACAAAGCTCCTGGATTTGGGAATATTAATAAAGAGCCAAGCTGTGAGCTGCAATTAAGACACTGATTATAATTTCTTCCATCTGTAGCTGCCTCTGCTCCAGGAATTAAAGGGAAAAGCAGGAGGGATGGGGATGTTACCCACGGGAAGTGTCTGGGGGGGATGCAGAGGGGCTGGGAGGGCAGCGTGGCTCCATCCCACCCTCACCCCACTCCACTTTTGGGGGAAAAGGGATGCTCAGGGCACTTTCAAGCTCATTTTTTTTCCTTCCAGACGCTGCTGCAGGGCCCAGGGCTTGGCCAGGAGCCCCCCAGGGCTGAGCACCACATCCTGCCCCAAGCCTGGTCCCCTGGGATGGCTCCTGACACCTCAGGTGGTGCCTGGGACAGATTGAGGATTGTGGAATCATCCAATTGATGGGGTTGGAAAAGATCTTTCAGATGATCCAAGCCAACCATCAACCCATCAGCACCATCTCCAGGGCTTTGAGACCCCTCCAGGGATGGGGACTCTCTGATCCAGGACCTGGCAACCCTTTCCAGGGAGAAATTATCCATAATTTCCAGCCCAAAGCTCCCCAGGAGGCTCTGCTCCTGTGCAGCAAATCCCAGCCCTGAGGCTCCTGCCCAGCTCCTGGGTGATGGAATCCCAAGAAGAAATCCCACAGGAGGTGACATCTGCTGCTGGGCACAAGGAAAAAGGGGTTCCCAGCAGGGAAAGTGGGTTCAGAGCCATGGTTCCCCTCTCAGGGGGGTGAAATTTAGAATCCTTCAAAATCCCAGAGTGGTTTGGGTTGGGAGGAACCTCAAAGATCAGCTGGTTCCACCCTCCTGCCATGTCCTGTGCCAACTCCATGAAAAGTGTCTCCTGTAGGATTTTTGGGCACCAAGGAGCTCTGCTGCTGAGCCTTCTGGAACAACCTTCTCCAAGGAGTTGCCCTGCTCTGATTTCCTTGTTTTTCCTTTCCCCCCAGCTGTTTCCATTTGGAGCTCTTACATCAGGATGATCCCAACCCTGTTCTTCTCCTGTCTTGGAATCTCTCACTCCTGGGAGGAGGATCCTGAAGGTAACTGAAGGGGAGAGCTGGGGAGCCACAGGGAACCCTGCATTGGGTTAAAACCCCCAAATCCCCCCCCTTGCCATGCTCAGGGACCCCTCCCACCCCCCTCAGGGTGCTCCAAGCCCCATCCAAGCTCCCACATTTCCAGGGATGGGGCAGCCACAGCTTCTGGGGGGTTAACACAGAATTTCCCCCCTCTGTCTCCTCTTTTCCAGTTCCAAGCCATCCCCCCACATCCCATCAAGGGATGGAGCATCCATCCATCCCCCCAGAGCCCCTCTTGGGGTCACCTCCCTCACCTGCTCCAGGGGGATGACAAGGAGGGACCTTAAATCCCCCCCATTCCCCCCCTGCCATGCTCAGGGACCCCTCCCTCTGAGGTCAGGAAATCCAGGGACTGCTCCACCTTGGAGCTGCTCCAAAGCATCCCAAGCCTTGCAGGACGGGAGGAGCTGAGGAAATTTCCTTGTCCAGGCAGAGCAGGGAGTGTTGGGGCTTGGAGAATCCCACAACCCCAGCCTGGGTTGGGTTGGGTTGGAGGGACCTTAAATCCCCCCCAGTGCCCCCCCTGCCATGCTCAGGGACCACTCCAACTCCACAGCCTGCAAACGGGGGGGATACTGGGGCTGAGCCAGCATCTTCCTGGCCTCTGTTTATTGGCAAAAAAGGGACCTTAAATCCCCCCCATTCCCCCCCTGCCATGCTCAGGGACCCCTCCCACCCCCCCAGGGTGCTCCAAGCCCCATCCAAACTCCCACATTTCCAGGGCTGGGGCAGCCACAGCTTCTGGGGGCACCCTGGGGCTCAGCACTGAATTTCTCCCTCCCATCTCCTCTTTTCCAGTTCCAAGCCATCCCCCCACATCCCATCAAGGGATGGAGCATCCATCCATCCCCCCAGAGCCCCTCTTGGTGCCACCTCCCTCACCTGCTCCAGGGGGATGACGAGGAAGGAGCCTCCCCCGGCGCTCTCGGTGACGATGGCGAGGAAGCGAGCGTTGACAGCACAGAAATGGTTGTCGTGGACATTTTTGGTGATGGGGACCCCATCAAAGCAGTGCTCCCTGCTGGCCACCTTCCCGTAGACATTCCGGAATTTGGAGCTGCGGTACTGCGGGCGCCATGACATCTGCTGGGGGAAGGGAGAGAGGGAAAAGGCTTGGAGATTCCCCCCATCCAGGAAAAAAACAAAAAAAAAAAAAAAAAAAAAAAGGAGCAAGCATCCCTCCTCCCCCATCACCCCTCCGAGGTTGTTTTCCAGGTTCCAAGCCATGTTTCTGCCCAGAGCTGCTGGAAGAAGACCCTTTGGATTTAAAAAAAAATAATTAATAATTAAAAAATGGATGCCTGCTGGCAAAGGGACAGCTCAGGAGAGGGATGGAAAGGCTGGGGACAGCCCAGGAGAGGGGCTAAAAGGCTTGGGGCTGCTGAAAAATTTAAGGTTGAGCATGAGCAGGAGTTTTTTTTTGTCTCCATCTGACAAAGGAATTCAGGCTTTTAATGCAATGGCTTGGAAAAAGCTGGCTCTGGAGCAGGGAAAAGCATCGGGGCAGAAGGGGAGCAGCCAGGGAAGCAGCAAAGGTGAAGGTTTGGTCCCTCTGTGGGGCAAATCCCAGCCTGGCTTGGGTCCTAAAAAAAAAAAACCCCATCCCACCCAGCCTGGCACCACGGGCAGGGACAGTTCCCAGGTCTAGAAGAGGAAAATGGGGGAAAAAAATGAAAAAAAAAAAGAAATCGGGGGTAAATTCATGGGTATTTGTGGGGTGGTCACCTTGGGAGCTGCCCCAGTTATTCAGAGCATCTGCAATCCCACAAAATGGGATTTTTTTTATGAAATCTGCATTTTGCTGATTCTAAGGGGGGTTTTATTTTTCCATCCCCTCCCCCTGGATGGCTCAGAGCCATTAAAACAGAAAAAAACCCAACTAAAAAAACTATTATTGATTTATTTTTCTTTTTATTTCTTTCTTTTTTAAAATTTTTTCATTTCTTTTTTTTCTTTTTTCTTTTTATTTCTTTTTTCTGTTTCTTCTTTTTTCTCTCTTTTTCTTTCTTTTTCAATTTTTTTCATTTTTTTTTCTTTCTATTTTTTATTTCTTTTTCTTCTTTCTTTTCCTTCCTTTTTTAATTTTTTATATTTTTTCTTTATTTTTTCCTTTTATTTCTTTTTCTTTCTTTTTCTTTCTTTTTTAATTTTTTTCATTTATTTTTTCTTTATTTTTTCTTTTTTCTTTTTCTTCTTTCTTTTTCTTTTTTCTTTCTTTTTTAATTTTCTTCATTTATTTTTTCTTTATTTTTTCTTTTTACTTCTTTTTCTTTTTCTTTCTTTTCTCTTTCTTTTTCTTTATTTTTTTCATTTCTTTTTTTTCTTTCTTTATTTATTTTCTTTTCACTTCTTTTTTTCCTTTTTTTTTTTTCTTTTTTTCCTTTTTCTTTTCCCTTCTTTTTTTAATTAATTAAAGCCCGGAGGAGATCTGGGGGTTTTGTGCTGCAGGAATCCACTCCCTTTAAGCAGACCTTGAAACCCACCAGCTCTATTTTCCTAAAACTGCCAAAAATTAATCACCAGCTGCTAATTATTCCGTTACCACGAGCTTAGGGCCAAACAAACGCTGATTTTCATCTCCCCAGCTCTCCGATGATGCTCCTCGAGTCAACCTTGAAACGCCTTTTGTTCCCATTAATGGTTGCGGGCTGAGATTTAACATTTAACCACATCCCCGCCCTTCATTTTAATAACAATTCCCAAAAAAAATCCCTCCCAAAAACCCACGGACATCACCAGGTGATGGATGCTCAGCACCTTTGCAGCCTCAGCTTGACTTCAAACCCAGAGGGGCCGAGAAACGCCGGGTTTGGGGTGTAAATTCAGGTTTTTTTCTTTAGCAGCGAGGTGTCAGAGAGGAGCTGGTTGCTCGGCCTCAGGGTTTTTCCCTGCTTTTTTTTTTTTTTGGCCCAGGGCACTCACCAGGCTGCCGTGCTTGCTCCCCAAAACGCTGGATTTGTGGAGGTCTCTCATCGGACTCGCCAAGAGCTCTGTGCAGAGAGGGAAAGCAAAAAAAAAAAAAGAAAAAAAATTCAATTCGCCATCCCCCAGGGCCTCCCCTTTCCAGGCAGGCTGAGAAAAAAACACGCGAATCCTTCCAGATCCTCCGTACCCGGTGGGTGATGCCCGGAGGGATCCCCCAAACTCCACCTGGGTTGCTTTAGGAGAAAAAAAAATTCCCCAAACCCCTTCCGGGCTGCTGATGCCCGGAGGGATCCCCCAAACTTGCTATAGGAGAAAAAAAAAATCCCCAAACCCCTCCCGGGTTGCTTTAGGAGGAAAAAAAAATTCCCCAAACTCCTCCCGGGTGGGTGATGCCCGGAGGGATCCCCCAAACTCCTCCTGGGTTGCTTTAGGAGAAAAAAAAATTCCCCAAACTCCTCCCGGGTGGGTGATGCCCGGAGGGATCCCCCAAACTCCTCCTGGGTTGCTTTAGGAGAAAAAAAATTCTCCAAACTCCTCCCGGGTTGCTTGAGGAGAAAAAAAAATAAATCCCCCAAACTCCTCCCGAGTTACTGATGCCCAGAGGGATCCCCCAAACTCCTCCTGGGTTGCTTTAGGAGAAAAAAAAATTCCCCAAACTCCTCCCGAGTTACTGATGCCCAGAGGGATCCCCCAAACTTGCTTTAGGAGAAAAAAAAAAAATCCCCAAACCCCTCCCGGGTTGCTTTAGGAGAAAAAAAAAAATTCCCCAAACTCCTCCCGGGTGGGTGATGCCCGGAGGGATCCCCCAAACTCCTCCTGGGTTGCTTTAGGAGAAAAAAAAATTTCCCAAACTCCTCCCGGGTGGGTGATGCCCGGAGGGATCCCCCAAACTTGCTTTAGGAGAAAAAAAAATCCCCCAAACCCCTCCCGGGTTGCTTTAGGAGGAAAAAAAAAAACAACCCAAGCCCCTCCCGGGTTGCTGATGCCCGGAGGGATCCCCCAAACTCCACCTGGGTTGCTTTAGGAGAAAAAAAAATTCCCCAAACTCCTCCCGGGTGGGTGATGCCCGGAGGGATCCCCCAAACTCCACCTGGGTTGCTTTAGGAGAAAAAAAAATTCCCCAAACTCCTCCCGGGTTGCTGATGCCCGGAGGGATCCCCCAAACTCCACCTGGGTTGCTTTAGGAGAAAAAAAAATTCCCCAAACTCCTCCCGGGTTGCTTTAGGAGAAAAAAAATCCCCCAAGCCCCTCCCGGGTTGCTTTAGGAGAAAAAAAAATAAATCCCCCAAACTCCTCCCGAGTTACTGATGCCCGGAGGGATCCCCCAAACTCCTCCTGGGTTGCTTTAGGAGAAAAAAAAATTCCCCAAACCCCTCCCGAGTTGCTGATGCCCGGAGGGATCCCCCAAACTTGCTTTAGGAGAAAAAAAAATCCCCCAAACCCCTCCCGGGTTGCTTTAGGAGGAAAAAAAATCCCCCAAGCCCCTCCCGGGTTGCTTTAGGAGAAAAAAAAAAATTCCCCAACCCCCTCCCGTGTTGCTGATGCCCGGAGGGATCCCCCAAACTTGCTTTAGGAGAAAAAAAAAATCCCTCAAACCCCTCCGGGGTTGCTTTAGGAGAAAAAAAAATAAATCCCCCAAGCCCCTCCCGAGTTACTGATGCCCGGAGGGATCCCTCAAACTCCTCCCGGGTTGCTTGAGGAGAAAAAAAAATTCCCCAAACCCCTCCCGGGCTGCTGATGCCCAGAGGGATCCCCCAAACTTGCTATAGGAGAAAAAAAAAATCCCCAAACCCCTCCCGGGTTGCTTTAGGAGGAAAAAAAAAAACAACCCAAGCCCCTCCCGGGTTGCTGATGCCCGGAGGGATCCCCCAAACCTCTCCCGGGTTGCTTTAGGAGAAAAAAAAAAAAAAAAAGCCCTCAAACCCCTCCCGTGTTGCTGATGCCCGGAGGGATCCCCCAAACTTGCTTTAGGAGAAAAAAAAAATCCCTCAAACTCCTCCCGGGTTGCTTGAGGAGAAAAAAAAAAATCCCCCAAACTCCCTTCCAAAGCTAAAGATTTTTTTTTTTTTTTCCTAAGAAAAACCGGAGCTGTTTCCACCCCCAGCACAGGACCCAAACTCCCCTTTAATTCACCCAAAATTCACCCACGGGCCGGGGAAGGCTCCGGGGCTGGGTGTTTGCAAGCCCCAGGGCTGGGAGGGGATGAAAAAAGGCATTTTACAGGCAGCAAATTTTTATTAAAATGGTGCCATTCCCCTGCTTCCAGGGCAGAGGTAGCTGAGGGCTTTGTGCTTCTTGGTTTGTTGGTTTTTTTTTTTTTATATAAAAGCCGTTTCCACGCAATCCAGGCCAGGGGGATGGAAGGAGGGGAGGGAGGGGGTTGGGGTCAGGATTATTTATTGAGCACGCAAAAAAAAAAAAAAAAGCAGATTATGGGTATTTCTGCCCGGCCCTTTAGGGGATGCCCGCAGCCAGAATGAGGATTTAAGCTCCCTGCTGAGCCATCAGGGTCTGGATGGCTCAATTTGGACTCCCAGATAACCTCAGGGATGCCACAGGGACCTCATCCACATCCCTTGGGGTTTCCAGGACAGGAACAGCTCTGATTCCCTCCCTTAACCCATGGAAACCTTTCCATAGCTGTAAAATCCCACCTGGAAATTCTCTTTATTGTCACTGCCAGGGATACAGTCAATTTGCCACCAGCATCATCAAGATGCTTTTTTTTTTTTTAGATTTATTTTAAAAATTATTATAAGAATTATATATTTAAAAATTCTTATTTTTACAAGAATGATATATTTTTTAAAATTCTTATTATTACACGAATGATATATTTTAAAAATTCTTCTTATTACATGAATGCTTCAATCCCTTGGTCAGTCTTGGTTCTAAGGATCTCACATTAAGTCAGAAGGGTAAAACCATAGAAATTTTGACTCCCAGATAACCTCAGGGATGCCACAGGGACCTCATCCACCTCCCCTGGGATTCCCAGGACAGGAACAGCTCTGATTCCCTCCCCTAACCCATGGAAACCTTTCCATAGCTGTAAAATCCCACCTGGAAATTCTCTGTATTGTCACTGCCAGGGATACAGTCAATTTGCCACCAGCATCCTAAAGATGCTTTTTATATATATATATATTTTTTTTTATATATATATTTTTATATATTTTTTAATTATATAATATATATATTTATATTTATATTATATAAATATTATATCTATCTTATATATTTATATTTATATTATATAAATATTATATATATTATATATATTTATATTTATATTATATAAATATAAAAATATATAAATAAATATATAAAATATATATTTAATTATTATCATTATTACACGAATGATGTATTTTAAAAATCCTTATTATTACAAGAATGCTTCAATCCCTTGGTCAAATCTTGGTTCTAAGGATCTCAAATTAATTCATAAGCCTTAGAGGATGGAGAAAAGTTTCCTCCTTGGCACGAAGCTTATTTGGTTGGTGCTGGGATGGCCTTGAGCCTCTTTGAAAAGCTGCCCACACACCCCAAAAAAAAAAAAAAAAATTAAAAATTCCATATTTTTGGCTTCATTCACCCCCCAGCCACTTGGGGGGAGGCAGATCCTGCAGCAAAGCTCCTTGTGGGCTCCTCCTGTGCACATCTGGCTGATGGCACAAACAGCTGGAGAGGCAGAGGAAGCTGAGCCAGAGGCTCCAGCCCCAGGAAACACCTCGGGGCTCCGATAAACACCGGAATAAATCTGCTGAGGAAGGGGAAAAGGCCACCCTGCTGCAAACCAGGCTCCCCCCTTCCCACCCCCTCCACCTTAGGGCAGAGGAGAGGCCACAAGGATGAGCCAAGGGCTCTGGAGCTAAACTGGGAGAGTTGGGGGTGTTCAGGTTGGAGAGAAAAAAAAGGTTGTGGGGAGAAGCCTGAAGGGGCTCCAGGAAAGCTGGGGAGGGACTTGGGACAGGGATGGGATGAGGGGGAAGGGTTTGGAACTGGGAGAGGGGAGATTTAGGTTGGATATTAGGAAGGAATTCTGTGCTGGGAGGGTGCTGGGGTGGGGGTTTTGGCACAGGTGGAGAAGGGGAAATGGTTGAAATCTTAAAGAAGGGAGAGTTAGGTTGAACATTAGGAAAAAATTCTTGAATTTGTGGGTGCTGAGCCCCAGGGTGCCCCCAGAAGCTGTGGCTGCCCCAGCCCTGGAAATGTGGGAGTTTGGATGGGGCTTGGAGCACCCTGGGGGGGTGGGAGGGGTCCCTGAGCATGGCAGGGGGGGCACTGGGGGGGATTTAAGCTCCCTCCAACCCAACCCAACCCAACCCAGGCTGGGGTTGTGGGATTCTCCAAGCCCCAACACTCCCTGCTCTGCCTGGACAAGGAAATTTCCTCAGCTCCTCCTGTCCTGCAAGGCTTGGGATGCTTTGGAGCAGCTCCAAGGTGGAGCAGTCCCTGGATTTCCTGACCTCAGAGGGAGGGGTCCCTGAGCATGGCAGAGGGGGAATGGGGGGGATTTAAGGTCCCTTCCAACCCAGCCCAGGCTGGGGATTCTCTGGCTGTAGGTTGGGTGGCAGATGCCCAAAGGGACCCTGTGGTTGTTCCCTCTTTTTCCCAGAAAAAGAGTTTGGAGGTGCTGCCCCCACCCCAGGGTTGCCCAAGGATGCCCCTTCCTTGTCATCCCCCTGGAGCAGGTGAGGGAGGTGACCCCAAGAGGGGCTCTGGGGGGATGGATGGATGCTCCATCCCTTGATGGGATGTGGGGGGATGGCTTGGAACTGGAAAAGAGGAGATGGGAGGGAGAAATTCAGTGCTGAGCCCCAGGGTGCCCCCAGAAGCTGTGGCTGCCCCAGCCCTGGAAATGTGGGAGTTTGGATGGGGCTTGGAGCACCCTGGGGGGGTGGGAAGGGTCCTGCTTGGCACTGGGGGGGGGGAATTTAAGGTCCCTGCAGCCCAGCCCAAGCTGGGGTTCCATGAGCAATGCTGTGGTCAGGGCTGGGATGATGTTAGCACTGGGATGATGTCCAGGCAGAGTCAGCCAGCCCAGGGCTGAGCTCCCAAGGGGCTGAACCCCCCAGCACAGAACTGCTCTGATTTTCCCCTCCCCAAACCAGCAAAAAAAAACGAGCAGATCCCTCCCTCTGCACCCTGACAGTGACCTGAGAGAGAGTGGGAGGGGGGATCCCCAAGGGGGATTTTTTGGGGGCACATTTTCCTCCAGGAAAAGCACTTGTCCTTCATGCAGGGAGCAGGGGGAGAGGCAAAGGGAGCTCTGTGTGTTTCTCCAGCTTGTCCAAACCAGTGGGTGGACTGGACAGACATTAATCCCACTGCCAGAGTCCAAACAAAGGACAAAAGACAGATGAACATTTCTGGAGCAGTATCTGCCAGCTGAGGGTTTTTTTTTTTTCCAGCCCGGAAGGAAGTGACTGGGATTTCCCTGAGTTCAACTTCTCAACCATTTCTCCTTTCTAGAGCCCCCCGAGTGCCTGGGAAGAGCCTCTCCTCTTCCCAAGCTGCTGGGAAAAATGCTCTCAGCCAGGCCAGATGTCTCCTGGGCTGTCCCCACCAATCCCCATCCCACTTCCCTGCTTCCCACTGCCCCTTCCCAAGGTCCCAGGGATGGGAGGGAGCTCCTGGGAATGATGCACGAAGCATCCCAGGAGCTGTGGTGCCACCGAGGGCTCCATTTGGGACCATTTTCCCCTTCCTGGAAACCAAACCTCTGCTGGGCCCAGGTGCTGAGGAGCATCCCAGACCTCAAGCCTCTCAAGAAATGATGCAAAGGAGCCCAATTTTCCTCCCACTCTCTTTCCCAGCCCCTGAAACTGGGGGAAAGATCCCCAAAGTGTTTCTGGGTCCTGAGCATGGGATTTTCCAAGCTCCAGCTTGTTGGAATCAATATTTCCTGGAGGCCTAAAAATATTGCAGGGTTTTTCTCTCGACTTGAGGAGCTTTTATTCAACCCAGAGAGGGGGGGGAAAAGTCTTTTTTTTTTTATGTTTAGGGATGAGGAGGCAAACCAGGGGCTCATCCACGAGTGCTAATTTCCCCTTGCATCACTCCTGGCTGAGCAAACTGAGTCAGGAGCTGCTTGGTTGGAATTTTTTCCAGCAGAATTTGACACATCCCAAAAGAAAACCCCTGATGGGAGGATGCCAGAAATCCACCCCCACCCCAATTCACCTGGTTTGAATGATAAGGAGATAAAAAGCCCCAAATAGGGTGCTAAAAGGGTGGAGGAAGTGGGGACACAGCTTGGAGCTTCTGGGGAAGAAACTCCTTGGGAAGATGCTACGGGGTGGGGGAGGCCACCAAAAAAATGAGGGCAAAAAAGGACTGTTGGGAGCACTGATATTTCTCATTTTGACCAAAATCCTCAGCTTTGGATGGGATGTGAGCCACGGGAACTTATTTATCCTGGCAAATGGGACTTTGGGAAAGCAGGGAGAGAGGGAGCAGCTCAGCCACCTCCCTCTCCCTTGTTTTCCCACCCAAAAATCCCAAAATGTTCTCTGGGGATGAGCTGATCCCCCGTGGAGCAGCATCCCACATCCAAGGGCTCCTTTCCCATCCCATCCAGCTGTTCCTGCACAGAGCTGTTTGCTGACAAAACCCACAAAGGTTTTTTGGGAAGTTTATCCCAGTCGGGGGCTGAAGTTTTGGAAAAGAGAAGAAAGAGAAAAAAAAAGAAGAAAAACAAACACAACCCTCTAAAATATTTCAAGCTTCAGGAAGCCGTTTCCTGGCCAGAGTGAGGAAGTGGCAGCTCCTGGGGGGATGGGATGAGGATATGGACCCCAAAGCACCCAGAACCAGGGATATGGACCCCAAAGCACCCAACGTGGAGCATATGGACCCCAAAGAACCCAATGCTGAGGATATGGACCCCAAAGCACCTAAAGGGGAGGATATGGACCCCAAAGCACCCAGTGCTGAGGATATGGATCCCAAAGCACCTAAAGGGGAGCATATGGACCCCAAAGCACCCAATGCTGAGGATATGGATCCCAGAGCACCTGAAGGGAGGATATGGACCCCAAAGCACCCAGTGCTGAGGATATGGACCCCAAAGCACCCAGCACCAGGGATATGGACCCCAAAGCACCTAAAGTGGACCATATGGACCCTAAAGCATCCAGCACCAGGGATATGGACCCCAAAGCACCCAGAACCAGGGATATGGACCCCAAAGCACCCAACGTGGAGCATATGGACCCCAAAGAACCCAATGCTGAGGATATGGATCCCAAAGCACCTGAAGGGGAGGATATGGACCCCAAAGCACCCAGTGCTGAGGATATGGACCCCAAAGCACCTAAAGTGGAGGATACGGACCCCAAAGCACCTAAAGTGGAGGATATGGACCCCAAAGCACCCAGTGCTGAGGATATGGACCCCAAAGCACCCAACATGGAGCATATGGACCCTAAAGCACCCAATGCTGAGGATATGGACCCCAAAGAACCCAGCACCAGGGATATGGACCCCAAAGCACCTAAAGTGGACCATATGGACCCTAAAGCATCCAGCACCAGGGATATGGACCCCAAAGCACCCAGCACCAGGGATATGGACCCCAAAGCACCCACGTGGAGCATATGGACCCCAAAGAACCCGATGCTGAGGATATGGACCCCAAAGCACCCAGTGCTGAGGGTATGGACCCCAAAGCACCTAAAGGGGAGGATAAGGACCCTAAAGCACCCAAGGCTGAGGATATGGACCCCCCTTTAAAACCTTTAAGGGTTTTAAGCTCCTTCCAACCCAACCCAGGCTTGGATCCCGGGGTTTTGGTGCCACCACCCTGCTCTGCTGGAAGATTCCCAGCTGCACACCACAGCTGGACCCCCAGTCCAGGCTCAGATCCGGTGGGTTTCACCTTATTCCTCCACTCTTTTACACCCCAAACCCCATCTCAGCTGCTCAGCACCTCCCTGGCACCTCCTCTCCTGGGACACTTTTTCCCTCCGGGTGTTTTTGCTGCTTGGGAGCTCTGGAGAGCAGCAAGGAGGGGGCTGTGCCGAGGGCTTTGCACGGAACAAAGGAGAGCAGGAGTTCTGGGAGCTGAGCTTGGCACAGCTCCTGCTTCCCAGCTCGGGAAGGATGGGATTCACAGCTCGGGGGGAGCAGCTGCCTCCCTCCCTCTTTCCCTCTTTCCCTCTTTCCCTCTTTCCCTCTTTCCCTCTTTCCCTCCTTCCCTCCTTTCCTCCTTTCCTCCTTTCCTCCTTCCCTCCTTCCCTCCTTCCCTCCTTCCCTCTTTCCCTCCCTTCCTCTTTCCCTCTTTCCCTTTCCCTCTTTCCCTCTTTCCCTCTTTCCCTCTTTCCCTCTTTCCCTCTTTCCCTCCTTCCCTCTTTCCCTCCCTTCCTCTTTCCCTCTTTCCCTTTCCCTCTTTCCCTTTCCCTCTTTCCCTCTTTCCCTCTTTCCCTCTTTCCCTCTTTCCCTCTTTCCCTCTTTCCCTCTTTCCCTCCTTCCCTCTTTCCCTCTTTCCATTTCCCCTCTTTCCCTCTTTCCCTCTTTCCCTCTTTCCCTCTTTCCCTCTTTCCCCCTCTTTCCCTCTTTCCC
Source organism: Heliangelus exortis (assembly GCF_036169615.1). Taxonomy (NCBI): domain Eukaryota; kingdom Metazoa; phylum Chordata; class Aves; order Apodiformes; family Trochilidae; genus Heliangelus; species Heliangelus exortis. The sequence goes on from NC_092432.1 coordinate 1,179,100, forward strand.
TCCCTCCCTCTTTTCCTCCCTCCCTCTTTTCCTCCCTCCCTCTTGCCCTCCCTCCCTCTTTCCCTCCCTTCCTCTTTCCCTCCCTCTTTCCCTCTTTCCCTCCTTCCCTCTTTCCCTCCCTCTTTCCCTCTTTCCCTCTTTCCCTCCCTCTTTCCTCTTTCCCTCTTTCCCTCTTTCTTTCCCTCTTTCTTTCCCTCTTTCTTCCCTCTTTCTTTCCCTCTTTCCCTCTTTCCCTCTTTCCCTCTTTCCCTCTTTCCCTCTTTCCCTCTTTCCCTCTTTCCCTCTTTCCCTCTTTCCCTCTTTCTTTCCCTCTTTCCCTTCCTCTTTCCCTCTTTCCCTCTTTCCCTCTTTCCCTCTTCCCTCTTTCCCTTTCCCTCTTTCCTCTTTCCCCTCCCTCCCTCTTCCCCCCCCTCCCTCCCTGTTTTTCCTGCTGCCAGCTTGGGGTAATCAGACACTGAGCTGGGAGATAGGAATCCAGGATCCAAGCCCTTCCCAGCTCTCTGCTGCCTGGGGAATGAATCGGACTATTCAGCATTTGATAAAATTGCCATGCAAAGCAGGAGGAGGAGGAGGAGGAGGAGGAGGAGGAAGAGGAGGAGGAGGAGGAGGAGGAGGGGGATGGGGGGGGTGACCCAGGGCAGGGGATGAATGACAGTGCCCTGCGAGCTGCTGGCCACAGCCTGAGCTATGAAAAGCTCCAGATTAATGCTGCCTGCAAGCACAATTCCAACTCATTAAAAAGCCAGCGGGCCAGACAAGATGCCTTTGATGAGAGCAAAGCTTCTGGAAAGAGGGAGCTTCCAAGGCCAGGCTGAAAGCAGCTCCTTGTCCTTGTCCCCTCGGATCAAACACCCGGTTCTGAGCCTCTTGTTCCAGCCCAGCCCAGCTGGGAAACAACTGCTGACCTTCTCACCCCCCTTCCTTCCAGCCCTTCCAGCCCTGGAGATGTTGGGAGCTTGCACTCATCCCTGACCATTTTATTCTCAATATTATATTAAATTAGTATCGTTATATTTTCTTATCAATACCTACCATTATTATCAAAAAATACCATTATTATCAATACCTACCATTATTATCAATACCTACCATTATTATCAATAAATACCATTATTATCAATACCTACTATTATTATCAACAAATACCATTATTATCAATAATACCATTTATTATCAAGAAATACCATTATATTTTATGATCAATATTTTCTTCAAATATAGTTTGGAGCCCCCTCTCCAGCATTCAGAGCACCCCCCAA
>NC_092432.1:1185358-1262858 GCF_036169615.1 Heliangelus exortis
GGCGGAAGGGACGCGGGAGCTCCGGGGATGCGCGGAGGGGGGGGGAAAAAAATAATACTAATACGGGGAAGGGGATAAAAAAAAATAAAAAAAAGAGGAAGAGAGGGAATAGGAGGAGGTTGCTAAGGGTAAGGGGGGGTGTTTATTGGCCGGGAGAGGAGCGGGGAAGGGAAGGGAAGCGGCGGAGCGGGGGTGGCGGGGCGGTGATGTCACCGCCGTGACGGAGCAGCAGCCACCGCCCCCGGGGGGGACATGGAGGGGAGGGGGGCAGGGAGCCAAGGAGAGGGGGGGGAGAGGGGAAAGGATGGGTTTTAACTCTTGGTTCACCCGCCTGGCACCTGCTGCGTGTCTGTGTGTCTGTCCCCCGGGGGTGGCAGGTGACCAGTAAAACCAGTGAGGCCGTACTGGGAGGGAAAGAGCGCTCCTGTCGGCAGAGGAGTGAAGCTGGAGGAAGGTGTCTGGGAGCTGAGGGGGGGGGAAAGCTGTGTCACCGGCTCTGTCCCGTTATTTCTTTTCATCAGAGAGGGTGGGATAAGTTTTAAGCTGAAAAAGGGCGGATTGGGGTTGGGTGGTAGGGGAAAAATTCTTCACTGTGAGGGACACGGGAAGAGGTTCCCAAGAGGTTGGATTTAAGGTCCCTGTGTGGGACCTTGATCCCTGGGGGGGATTTAAGGTCCCTCCTTGTCATCCCCCTGGAGCAGGTGAGGGAGGTGACCCCAAAAGGGGCTCTGGGGGGATGGATGGATGCTCCATCCCTTGATGGGATGTGGGGGGATGGAAAAGAGGAGATGGGAGGGAGAAATTGCCCCCCAGAAGCTGTGGCTGCCCCAGCCCTGGAAATGTGGGAGTTTGGATGGGGCTTGGAGCACCCTGGGGGGGTGGGAGGGGTCCCTGAGCATGGCAGGGGGGGAATGGGGGGAATTTAGGGTCCCTCCTTGTCATCCCCCTGGAGCAGGTGAGGGAGGTGACCCCAAGAGGGGCTCTGGGGGGATGGATGGATGCTCCATCCCTTGATGGGATGTGGGGGGATGGCTTGGAACTGGAAAAGAGGAGATAGAGGGGGGAAATTCTGTGTTAACCCCCCAGAAGCTGTGGCTGCCCCATCCCCGGCAGTGTCCAAGGTTGGGTGGGGCTTGGAGCACCCTGGGGGGGGTGGGAGGGGAATGGGAATTTGATGATCTTAAAGGTCCTTTCCACCCCAAACCATTCATGCTTCTATTCTATAATTCTGTATTTTATCCTCCAGGAGGTGTTTTAGGATTCACACCTTGCTGCCCCCTCCCTCCCAGCTGCCCATGGATGTGGGGTCCTACAGCACCCACAAGCACCCACCCTGGAGTTTCTTTCCTTCCCATCCAAGGTGATTTTTTTTTTTTTTTTTAAATTTTTTTCCCATTATAGACCAGTGACAACCCCAGAGCTCAGGCTGTTGTCTCAGGGTGTTACCCACAGTGTCCCAGACCAGAGGTGACACTTGGGTGCTGGGTGCCCCTCCACAGACCAGCATCCAACCAGCTGCTCCCAGGTCACTGGTGTAGGAGGAAAATGGTGTAATTTTACCCCACTCCCTCCTCCCAGCACCGAGCAACCCGACCTCCTGACTCCAAATAAATTCAGGGCTGGACTGGGCTGTGTCCCCTGCCACCCACCAGCCATTTTCTCAAGGTTTTAAACTGATAAGGGAATTAGTACTTGGGAAAAAAAAAAAAAAAAAAAAAAAAAGGCATTTTAGCTCCTTGTCCCCTGCTCCTGTGGGAATAAGACCCAGCAGGCTGCAGCCCAGGCAGAGAATTCTCCAGGTTAGATGTTGAACCAACTTTTATTTTATTTTATTTTATTGGGGCAGAATTCAAGGTGCCTGAGGCCCTCACCAAATGCATTTGCAATTCCCCTTAAGGAAAAGCACTCTGCCCATAAACAAAGGATTTCCTTCTTGTAAGGAGATTATTCTGGCAAGAGTCTGAGGAAAGATTACTGAGTTTTCTGCCAGCCTCCCCAAAAAATATTGGTGGATCTGGTGACAAGTGAATAGCCAGGGTGGTAAAAAAAAAAAATTACTCCATTCTCTGATTTTTTTTATTTTTTATTTTTTTAAATCAGCTGCTTTTAAAGGTAAACTGTGGGCTGGGCTGGGAGCTGTGAGGAAGATTAATGCAATTAATGCAGAGCTAATGACTTTAGCCAGCAGAAGAAGCCACCTCTAATTCCCAGCCCACCCTGCAATGACCTTTATTCCCAACAACCAAAAAAACCCCAATATTTTCCAGGGAGTTGAGGGGGGGGGAGGATGAAGTCGAGGCTGGATGAGGACAGAGCCGATGGCCAAAACTCAGCAGCACTTGGAAAGGGAGCAGCCTGGGGGAGATCCAGAGGAGACAAAGGAGGGGAACCCAGGGTTTTGGGAAGCCTGGAGGCTGCTGCTGGTGCCAGGGATGCTGCTGGAGCTGCTGGGATTAATTAGCACCAATTAGCTGAGTCAAACAGCTCCCTGGGAGCAGCAAAGCAGGGCCCTGGGTGAAAGGAGAGCCAGAAGGAAAAGGCTGAGGGGAAGGTAGGAGCTGGGGAGGGGTCCTGGGGGTTGGTCCTGTCCAGAGAGGGAGGGAGAAGCCCCAGCCCCATTCCCATTCCCATTCCCATCCCCATCCCCATTCCCATTCCCATTCCCAGCCCCATTCCCAGCCCCATTCCCACCCCCAGCCCCATTCCCAGCCCCAGCTCCAGCCCCATTCCCAGCCCTTCGCTGTCCTCCTGCTCCTGAGGGTTCAGAACTGATCCCAGGATTCGAGGTGGGCACAGAGGGACCATCCCTGCCCAGCTCCTGCTGCCCACACCAGTGCTGACACCAGCCAGGATGCTGGTGGCCACCTTGGCCACCTGGGCACATGCTGGATCCTATTGGGCCACCCCAGGGTGCTCCAACCCCCCCAGGGTGCTCCAAGCCCCATCTAAACTCCCACATTTCCAGGGCTGGGGCAGCCACAGCTTCTGGGGGCACCCTGGGGCTCAGCACTGAATTTCTCCCTCCCATCTCCTCTTTTCCAGTTCCAAGCCATCCCCCCACATCCCATCAAGGGATGGAGCATCCATCCATCCCCCCAGAGCCCCTCTTGGGGTCACCTCCCTCACCTGCTCCAGGGGGATGACAAGGAGGGACCCTAAATCCCCCCCATCCCCCCCCCTGCCATGCTCAGGGACCCCTCCCACCCCCCAGGGTGCTCCAAGCCCCATCCAAACTCCCACATTTCCAGGGCTGGGGCAGCCACAGCTTCTGGGGGCACCCTGGGGCTCAGCACCCTCACCCCACAGAATTTCTCCCCAAAATCCCCTCTCCATCTCCCCTTTTCCAGTTTCAAGCCTTTTCCCCTCATCCCATCCCTCCAGGCCCTTGTCCCAAGTCCCTCCCCAGGTGGTTTGAGCAGCACAGCAACTCCGACCCCAAATCATCCAGCTGGGAAGGGGTTTTATGATATATTTGGATCCAAATGAAGGCAGTGATGGGCTGCAGGGGTTTTGCTGGTGGAGTTTGGCTCTGAAGGTTCGGTGGGACCCCCCAACCAAGGCCCAGGTGGGTCTGGAGGGGCTTTCCTGGGGCTGTGCAGAGCAACCCTGGCAGCACCCAGGGAAAGGGGGATGCAAGGAGTTCAAATCTCCTCCTGGAGAAGGATTGCCCAGGATTGTCCCTGCAGGGGAAGCAGCAGCCGGCTGGGAGGAGAGGAGAGGATGAGCTGCGGGGGTCCAGGGGGATGCAGGGATAACCTGGAGCCCCAAGCCTGGACCTGGTGCGGAGAGCCCTTCCTGCGGGGACCCCAAATTCCCATCTGGGTGCTGGGAGGGCGATGCGGAACCACCCAGCAGCCTGGGGAAGGGGGAGGTGACAGGGACCGGGGCCAGCAGCAGCCTGGGGTTGGCTCGGGCTCCCTCTCCCGGCTCTGCCGAGATCCCGATCCATCCCTGGAGCATCCCGGGGATGGGAAAAGCCGCAAGGTTGGCTGCAAGGGGCGTGGGGACAGGATGGGGGACATCAGGGGACACCGGCTGGGGGCGGGGGGTGGCACTGCGCATCCCTTAGGGCCGGGAAAATTCCCCAGCGATCCCGGGAAGGGGTTGGGCTGGTTAACAAAAACCCATCCCGAATTTTCGGTCTGGAGGGAGTCGATCAAGCCCGTTACTCACTGCTTGGGTTTAGCCGGGCCGGGCTCGGCGCTGGGGTGGGAGCTGAGGCTGAGCTGGTTCCAGCACGGATGAGTTCAGCCTTTCGTTGGATTCAGCTCTTGGAATGACACATCCCTCCTGCAGCAGGAGCAGAACAACAACAGCAGAGGCGGCTGGAGCTGCAGAGCAGCAAACCCAGCCTGGCTTTGCCCTGGGGAACCAGTTCAGACCCCAAAACTCCTGGGCTGGCCAGGAGCTGAGAGCTCCTGGGGCTTGAGATCCTTCAGTGCTGGAGGGAGTGAGCCTGGTGCTGGTCCTGGTGCTGTGCCCGGAGGTTCTGGTGGTCCTGGTGCTGGTCCTGATGCTCTCCTCAGAGGTTCTGGTCCTGGTGTAGTCCTCAGAGGGTCCGGTGGTCCTGGTGTTGTACTCAGAGGTTCTGCAGGTACTGGTGCTGTGCTCAGAGGTTCTGCTGGTCCTGGTGCTGTGCTCAGAGGTTCTGCTGGTCCTGGTGCTGTGCTCAGAGGTTCTGCTGGTCCTGGTACCATGCTCAGAGGTGCTGGTGGTCCTGGTGCTGGTCCTGGTGCAGTCCTCAGAGGTTCTGGTGGTCCTGGTACTGTCGTCAGAGATGCTGGTGGTCCTGGTGCTGGTCCTGGTGCTGTCCTCAGAGGTTCTGATGGTCCTGGTGCTGTGCTCAGAGGTTCTGGTGGTCCTGGTGCTGTCTCAGAGGTTCTGGTGTACTGGTGCTGTCCTTGGAGGTGCTGGTGGTCCTGGTGCTGGTGCTGCTGCTGGTTCTGGTGCTGTGCTCAGAGGTTCTGGTGGTCCTGGTGCAGTCCTTGGAGGTTCTGGTGGTCCTGGTGCTGTCCTCAGAGGTTCTGCTGGTCCTGGTGCTGTCCTCAGAGGTTCTGATCCCAGTTAGGAGCCAGTCCAGAGGCCGGTTGTCCCTGGCTTGTTCCAGGTGGCAGAAGCCTTCCCAGCTCCCATATTCCTGCCCTAATTCCAGTCCCTCTGAAACTGGTTCCTCCACCCTTCCCAAGGCCTTGATCCCTGAGGGAAGATCCCCTGGGTGGCTCCTTTGCCCCATCCAAAGTGAATTTTGGGCTTCCCATCACCCCACTGGTGCTGTAGGGTGGCCAAGGCTGAAATGCCATTGGAAATAAAGCCAGGATGGGCACTGCCCACGGGCTGTGCCTGGAAAACCAGCCTGGATTAGCTCCAGAGTCCCTGCAGCTGGGAATTAGACTTGGATTTCAGAGCAGAGAATTTCTAGAGAAAGGCAGGGATGGGATTGAATCTGCTTTGGTCAAAGTTCCTCTGCAACAACAACGCTTGGTAGGACCTGAAAACCCAAACCCTTTGACTTGAAAGCAAGAATTTGCTTTAAAAAAAAAAAGAAAAAGAGAAAAAATTCCATTTAAAACCAGTGTCAGGAAGAGCAAACATCTCCCTCTGCCTCAGCCTCCTTCCTCGTCCTCTCTGCTGCACCCATCTGCTTCAGATTAGTCCTGGATTGGGTCCCGTTGTGCTCCGGGAGTTAGGAGGGGAATTTGGAGCCATTCCTGCTCCTTTCAGCTCGGAACTGGATGTGGTGCACGAAGGAAAAGGCCCCGAGGTCCGAGCTGTGAAGGGAAACTCCGAGGCATGGCAGCTCCTCCTGCTGGAAAATCCCTTCCAGTGGCGCAGGGGATGGAAAAGGGAAACGGAATTTCCCACCTTAAAGTGAGGCCACTGGTCCCCAACCCCCCAAAAAAAATTAAAAAAAAAAACAAAACAAACCAGGAGTGGTAGAATGGGGAAGCTGGGGGGGAAGTTCAGGTTTTTGGAGTAGGAGCTTGGGCAAGGCAAGAGCTGGGTCCAGGTGGGAGCAGAAGGTCCTGAGCCCTCCTGGCACCCATCACCTTCTTCCCACAGTGGGAGACTGCTTTTTTTCCTCCAAAAAAAAGCTTGAAACAAACCTTCCCCACTCACCTCCCCAGCAAGGGTGTCAGGAGCCTCCTCCCAGCTGGGAGAAAGGGCAAAATTTATTCCGGGGGTAAAATTTACTCCCCTAAAAAAAGCCAAGAGAGGGGAATCCCAGTCAACCCCATCCCCTGGTTGTGGTTTGGTGTTCACACAGCTCCTGGTTGGCAGCCAAGCCCTCCCCAGAGCTCACAGCAAGAGGTGGGGGGGACAGGGACCACCCTGCAGAAGGTGATGGAGAGAAAACCAGGACCAAGGATGGGGCAAAGCAAGACGAGGAGGGGGGGAAGAGCTGTTTAGGTTGGGCTTGGTGTGTTCTGGGGAGATAAAAAGAGAAATATATTCTAATTTTACACAGATAGCTCTTGGGGTGCTCAGAGCTTGACCCTGCCCCCTGTCCCCCTGCCAGACGTGTGGCTGGGGGGGGATTTTTCTGGAAAACCTGAGCTGATCCCCACCTCTGATCCCCTTTCCCCCCATCCTCATCCTCAGCAAGGGGCTGGCTGTGCCCCCCAGCTCAGCAGAGCCACCCAAGCTGGTGGCACCCCCGGGGCTTTGGCACCCTGAGGACCTGTGTGGTGTCACTGGGTCCTTTCCCGGGATCTCAGCACATCGGGAAGGGCTGGATCTGGGGCAGGAACCCCCCCTGGGATCAGCAGGATTTCCCAGGGATTTGCCCCAGGGGCTCTGGCTGCTAAACCAGGGATCGGTGGAGGGGGGGGGCAAAAGACTTGAGGATTATTTGGGAAAAGAATCCCTGGGGATTCTGAGCCTGACGTCCCCACGGGGGTCACACAGCCAGGGACACATCACCTGTCCCCCTTGGTGGCTTTGGCCATGGCAGGGGAGGTGGCAGCGTCCCCTCGAGGTGACCCTTTGGAAGGAGGGGGTTTTGGTAAAAGTTTCTGATTTTTGGTAAAAGTTTCTTTTTGGGAAAGCTTCTGCCTCACCCAATGGGTGCCCCGGGGGGGCTCTGACACCAGGCAGCTCCTTTGGGTGCTGCGTTTGCCTCCTGAGCTTGGCTGGGAAGCCTTCAGCCCCTTCTTCATCCTCATCCTCATCCTTTCCAGGGTCTGGAAGTGCTCCTGGTGCTGATGGATCTGCACTGCCAGGACCTGATATGGATCAGAACCTGGGAGCTGAGCTTCTGACATCTCAGTTTGCTCCCAGCTCTGCTCCCTGGCTCCATTTTGGATAAAAAGTCTGTCCCCTGCCTTGTGGAAACCAGGAGCCAGCCTTTTTTCCCAAAATTCTTCCCACATTCCTTTTTTTTTTCCCTAGGGAGAGTTTCTTTGTGGGGAAACCAGGGACTGGGAACATCAGCTGGTGCAGAAGAGAAGCTGGATCTCCTGAGGCTCTCCCATTGCTGGCTCATGGATCTGTGGGATCCCAGAGGTACCTCTGACCCTAAACCCAAGCAGCAGGGATTTAGGGGGGACCCTAAACTCAAGCAGGAGGGTTACTACCAAAAAAAAAATCCTATGGGAACCAGTTTTCCCCCCAGCCCCACCAAGGTGAGGAGCTCTCCTTGCATGGGTGCCTCTGCTCCATTACCATCCCTAAAAAAATTCCATGTCCCCCCCTAAACTCCTTTTCCTCCAGCTCCAAGGTTGAGCTGTGGCTCCCATGGCTAAATCGTAAGGGACCAGAGGGATGATATGGGGTCAAAACCAGGGACCAAGGGCCTTCTTCTCAGCCAACTCCTCCAGAGGATGCTCCGGATGCAGCTGTTGGCACCACTGGTCCCTGGGAGCACCTCGAGAGATTCCCAGGATCTTAACATTGTCCTGGATGCTTTTCCTCAGGGAAAAGGAACAAAAAGGACAGGAGGGTGCAGGGGGGGACTGACCCCAACCATGGGAGCTCATTCCCATGTCCCTCATCAGCTGGGAGAATCCCACCTTGGGGGGTTCCCACCTGCTCCGGGTTGGGACTGAGCTGGAATCCAGCCCCAAAACTCCCCCAAACCAGGAGAAACCACGGACTGAGCTTGGAAAACCTGGAGGATTCGGTGGCAGGGCAGGAAGAGCAGCTCCAAGGCTCCTGCTGAGCTCTCTCTGCTTCCAGAGCCTTTGGCTAAATCCTGAGGGACCAGAGGGTTGATATGGGGTCAAAACCAGGTCCCTGGGAGCATCTCGAGAGATTCCCAGGATCTTAACATTGTCCTGGATGCTTTTCCTCAGGGAAAAGGAACAAAAAGGACAGGAGGGTGCAGGGGGGGACTGACCCCAACCCATGGGAGCTCATTCCCATGTCCCTCATCAGCTGGGAGAACCCCCCCTTGGGGTCCCAAGCTCCTTGGGACCTTGATCCCACCTGCTCCGGGTTGGGACTGAGCTGGAATCCAGCCCCAAAACTCCTCCAAACCAGGAGAAACCACGGACTGAGCTTGGAAAACCTGGAGGATTCGGTGGCAGGGCAGGAAGAGCAGCTCCAAGGCTCCTGCTGAGCTCTCTCTGCTTCCAGAGCCCTTGGCTAAATCCTGAGGGACCAGAGGGTTGATATGGGGTCAAAACCAGGTCCCTGGGATCATCTCGAGAGATTCCCAGGATCTTAACGTTGTCCTGGATGGAACAGGGGCTGGATGGACACAGGGAAAAGGAACAAAAAGGACAGGAGGGTGCAGGTGGGGGACTTGGTTCCACCTGCTCCGGGTTGGGACTGAGCTGGAATCCAGCCCCAAAACTCCCCCACGGCCCGAGCTTGGAAAACCTGGAGGAGGGCAGGAAGAGGCGGGATTTGGGAGCTCTCCTTGCAGCCTGGAGCTGATGGAAAAGAGGGGGGATTTCATTGGAAGTCTCCTGGCAAACATCCTGAGCTGTGGGAAGCCAGCCCGGGGCAATTTAAGAAGAGTTTTCCAGAGCTGCAGCCTCCGGAGGGCTCTGGGATCGCCTCCAGCATGAATTTTAAAGGTAACCCGAACCCCCTGGCCCATTTTCCTCTTTTTTTTCCCCTCCCAGGAGCAGCAGCAGCACCCCCAGAGCTGGGGCCAGGAGAGGGGGGGTGAAGCTCCCAAGGGAAAGGGGCAATGGCACCCACTGACCCCCCCCCACCCATCATTTCACCCTAAATGGGGTCATTCCTAAACCCAGAGTTTAACCCAGATTTTTGGGGGCTTGACTTCTGGGTGCACCCCAGAATTTTGGGGGTCTAAGCCCAGGGTGCACCCCCTTTTTTGGGGGATGATCCCAAAAATCACCCCAGCATTTGGGGAGGAAAATCCCAAAGATCACCCCAGCATTTTGGGGGGATGATCCCAAAAATCGACCTGAACCTGGGGTGCACCCCAGAATTTTGGGAGGATGATCCCAAACATCACAAACATCATCCCAGCAGTTTGGGGGCCTGACCCCAGGGTGCACCCCAGAATTTTTTGGGGGGGGGGTCTAAGCCCAGGGTGCACCCCCTTTTTTGGGGGATGATCCCAAAAATCACCCCAGCGTTTTGGGGGGATGATCCCAAAAATCGACCTGAGCCTGGGGTGCACCCCAGAATTTTGGGAGGATGATCCCAAAGATCACCCCAGCAGTTTGGGGAGCTGAGCCCGGGGTGCACCCCATTATTTTGGGAAGATAATCCCAAGGATCATCCCAGCATTTTGGGGACCTGAACCTCGGGTGCACCCCAGTGTTTTGGGAGGATGATCCCAAAGATCACCCCAGCAATTTGGGGACCTGACTTCTGGGTGCACCCCAGAATTTTGGGGGTCTAAGACCAGGGTGCAGCCCCTTTTTTTGGGGATGATCCCAAAAATCAGCCCAGCATTTTGGGAGGATGATCCCAAAGATCACCCCAGTAGTTTGGGGGCCTGACCCCAGGGTGCACCCCAGAATTTTTTTTGGGGGGGTCTAAGCCCAGGGTGCACCCCCTTTTTTGGGGGATGATCCCAAAGATCACCTCAATATTTTGGGGGGATGATCCCAAAGATCATTCCCGGAATTTTGGGGACCTGAGCCCAAGGTGCACCCCAGTATTTTGGGAAGATAATCCCAAAGATCACCCCAGTATTTTGGGGGGATGATCCCAAAGATCACCCCAGCAGTTTGGGGACCTGACTTCAGGGTGCACCCCAAAATTTTGGGGGGTCTAAGCCCAGGGTGCACGCCCTTTTTTGGGGGATGATCCCAAAAACCACCCCTGTATTTTGGGGGAATGATCCCAAAACTCATCCCAGCATTTTGGGGACCTGAGTCTGGGGTGCACCCCCATATTTTGGGGGGATGATCCCAAAGATCACCCCAGTATTTTGGGGGAATGATCCCAAAACTCATCCCAGCATTTTGGGGGCCTGACCTCAGGGTGCACCCCAGAATTTTGGGGGGGTCTAAGCCCAGGGTGCACCCCCTTTTTTGGGGGATGATCCCAAAGATCACCCCAGCATTTTGGGGACCTGAACCCGGGGTGCACCCCATTATTTTGGGAAGATAATCCCAAGGATCACCCCAGCATTTTGGGGACCCGAACCTTCAATTTCAATTTTTGGGATTTTTTTTTTTTCTTGTAGGGCTGAACCCTGGCTACACCCCAAGCATTTTGGGGTGCTGATCCCCCCCAACATTTCCCCCCAAAAATTCAAAAGCAGCTTTTTCCTGGGAGGAGAGAGGTGGGTGCTGAGTCCTCAGGGCTGGAGAACTTCTGGAAAAAGGGTTTCAGCTAAAAAAAAAAAAAATCTCTTTTTTTATAGCAGCCAGGGGGTGTTGGGTTTCCTCCCATCCCCCTGGGTTTTATCTCGGAGCTTTGAGTTCACAGCTAAATCTGCGGTTTTTCTCCCCAAAATCTGGTTTGCAGATGGCACAGGAAAAAAAAAAAAAAAAAAAAAATCAAATTTTTTTTTTTTTGCCCCAAGCAAAAGCTTAAAAGCAGCTCCTTGGTTTGGGGTCAGGGGCTGAGGGTGCTCCCGGGTCACAGAGCTGGGGGAAAATAACTCTGGGGATGGGGTTGGTTTTTCCTCCCGGTGCTTTAATTTTTTTTTAATTTTTTTTTTTTCCGGAGTCCCTCCCGGGTGGGGGGGCTGAGCCAACCCCGGAGCCCAAAGGGCACGGGGGGAGGGACTGGGGCTGGGGCTGGGGCACTGGCTTGGGGAATAATAATAATAAAGTAATAATAAAGTAATAATATTAGTTAAAATGTTGAAATAAAAATAATAAAATAATAAAATAATAAAATGAAAATAATGAAAAATAAAAAAAAAAATAATCAAAATAACAATAAAAGTAATAAAATGAAAATAATAAAAATAAAAGTAGCAATAAAAATAATAATAAAATACAAATAATAGAAAATAAAATAAAAATAATAAAAAAATAAAAATAATAAAAATAAAATAAAAATAATAAAATTAATTTTAAAATAAAATGAAATCATAAAATAAAAATAATAAATAAAACCAATAGAAAATAATAAAATAAAAATAATGAAAATAATAAAAAATAATGAAAATAATTTAAAAATACTAAAATGAAAATACTAAAATAAAAATAATAAAATAAAAAATAAAATAAAAATAATGAAAATAATTTAAAAATAAAATAAAATAATAAAATAAAAATAATAAAATCAAAGTAATAAAAATAAAAAATAAAACGAATAGAAAATAATAAAATAAAAATAATAAAAGTAATAAAATAAAAATAATAAATAAAATAAAAATAATAAGAATAATTAAAAATAAAATAAAAATAATAAAATAAAAATAATTAAAAAATAATAAAAATAAAATTAATATAAAATAATAAAAAATAAAAATAATAAAAAATAAAAATAATAAAAAATAAAAATAAGGGCAAAAGGCTCTGAACTGGAAGAGGGATGGGATGGAGAGGAGATTTTGGGGAGAAATTCTGTGGGGTGAGGGTGCTGAGCCCCAGGGTGCCCCCAGAAGCTGTGGCTGCCCCAGCCCTGGCAGTGTCCAAGGTTGGATGGGGCTTGGAGCACCCTGGGGGAGGTGATTTTTTCCTCCTTCCAAACCATCCCGGGATCCTGTGCTGTTTTTTCTCTCCCGGGGTGCTTGTCCTGGGCTGTCACATCCAAAGGATGAGTTTATGGGATCAGTGGGATCCAGGCCATTCCTGGCAGTGTCCCCTGGGCTGGCTGGGAATGCTGCAGAGCATCCATCCCTGCTGGCAGGGACCTCCCTGCTCATCCTCTGCCGGACTCTGGGCCAGTAATGGACTCACCAGAACCTTGCCCAGACACCTGAAATGTGCTGGGCCCAGGTCCAGTCCCTAAAAATGGCTCAGCCTGGCCTTTTTTTAGAGCTGTCTGGAAAAGGCCAGCACTGAGTGCACTGGGAGACCAGGGGATGGGATGGGGAGCTGGGCTCTGGTTCTGCTGCCTCTTTGGGTCCCGGTTCTGCTGCCTGTTTGGGTCCTGGTTCTGCTGCCTATTTGGGTCCTGGTTCTGTCTCCTGTTGGGGTCCTGTTGGGTCCTGGTTCTGTCTCCTGTTGGGTCCTGGTTCTGTCTCCTGTTGGGTCCTGGTTCTGCCTCCTGTTGGGGTCTGGTTCTGGCTCCTGTGGGGGTCCTGTTGGGTCCTGGTTCTGCCTCCTGTTGGGTCCTGGTTCCGCCTCCTGTTGGGGTCTGGTTCTGTCTCCTGTTGGGGTCCTGTTGGGGTCTTATTCTGGCTCCTGTTGGGGTCCTGCTGGGTCCTGGTTCTGCCTCCTGCTGGGTCCTGGTTCTGCCTCCTGCTGGGTCCTGGTTCTGCCTCCTGCTGGGTCCTGGTTCTGCCTCCTGCTGGGTCCTGGTTCTGCCTCCTGTTGGGATCTGGTTCTGCCTCCTGTTGGGTTCTGGCTCTGCTGCCTGTTTGGGTCTGGTTCTGCCTCCTGTTGGGGTCTGGTTCTGGCTCCTATTGGGGTCTGGTTCTGCCTCCTGTTTGGGTCTGGTTCTGCCTCCTGTTGGGTCCTGGTTCTGCCTCCTGTTGGGATCTGGTTCTGCCTCCTGTTGGGATCTGGTTCTGCCTCCTGTTGGGTCCTGGTTCTGCCTCCTCTTGGGTCCTGGTTCTGCCTCCTCTTGGGTCCTGGTTCTGCCTCCTGTTGGGATCTGGTTCTGCCTCCTGTTGGGGTCTGGCTCTGCTGCCTGTTTGGGTTTGGTTCTGCTGCCTGTTGGGGTCTGGTTCTGTCTCCTGATGGGGTCCTCTTGGGTCCTGGTTCTGCCTCCTCTTGGGTCCTGGTTCTGGCTCCTGTTGGAGGGGGAAATAATGGGGGGACTGGAAGGGGAATAATGGGGGGTGGAGATGATGGGGGAGTTGGAGGGGGAGAAGATGGGGGGATAGAGGGGAGATGAGGGGGGGGTTGGGTGGGAGGTGATGGGGGGGATGGAGGGGGAAATAAGGGGGGGATGGAGGAGGGGATAATGGGATGGACGGGGGGATAATGGGGGGGCTGGAGAGGATGGGGGGTCAGAGGGGGAGATGATGGGGGTGCAAAGGAGATGTTGGGGGGGTTGGAGGGGGAGATGAGGGGGGGGTTGGATGGGAGATGATGGGGGGGATGGAGGGGGAAATAAGTTGGGGATTGGAAGGGGAATGATGGGGGGATGGAGATGAGGGGGGGTTAGAGGGGGAGATGAGGGGGTGCAAAGGAGATGTTGGGGGGGAAATGATGGGGGGGTGGAGGGGGAGATGATGGGGGGGCTGGAGATGATGGGGGGATTGGAGATGATGGGGGGGGTGGAAGGGGAGATAAGGGGAGATGAGGGGGGGATGGAGGGGGAGATGATGGGGGGGTCGGATGGGAGATGATGGGGAATATGGGGGGGCTGGAGGGGGAAATGATGGGGGGATGGAGATGGGGGGGGTTAGAGGGGGAGATGATGGGGGTGCAAAGGAGATTTTGGGGGGGTTGGGGGGGAGATGATGGGGGGGTGGAGGGGGAAATGATGGGGGGGATGGAGGGGGAGAAGATGGGGGGCTGGAGATGATGGGGGGGTGAAAGGGGAGATAAGGGGAGATGAGGGGGGGATGGAGGGGGAAATGATGGGGTCGGATGGGAGATGATGGGGAATATGGGGGGGCTGGAGGGGGAAATGATGGGGGGATGGAGATGGGGGGGGTTAGAGGGGGAGATGAGGGGGTGCAAAGGAGATTTTGGGGGGGTTGGGGGGGAGAGGGTGGGGGGTTGGGGGGGAGATGATGGGGGGATGGAGGGGGAAGTGATGGGGTCGGATGGGAGATGATGGGGAATATGGGGGGGCTGGAGGGGGAGATGATGGGGGGATGGAGATGGGGGGGGGTTAGAGGGGGAGATGAGGGGGTGCAAAGGAACTGATGGGGTGGAAGGGAGACGGGTGCAGCTGTGCCCCCCCTTTTCACCCCCCAGGGATGAAAGCAGCACTGAAAACTTTTTTTTTTCCCTCCTTCAGCCCTGATTTAGTGCCCAGAACTCCTTTTCCTACTGCACGTTTTCCCCTCCTGGTGGCTCAGTGTATCCATCAAGCTCTGCTCCTGTAATTTTCTTTTTTTTTTCCTATTTTTTTTTTTTTTTAATGTCTTGCCAGCTGCAAGCAGCCAGTTTGGCCCCTGCTCTGAAAAAACCAAGGTTGAAATGGTTTTACCAGCTGGGGTTTAGCTGCCTGGGTCACTCCGATTGAATTAAACTGGGAAAAAAAAGAAAAAAAAAAATCAAACCCTAAAATTAATTTTTTTCCCATTGCCTCCAGCCAGGAATTCCTACAGGGAATGGCACTGCTGGGGGGCAGGGGGTAAAAGAATATTCAGCAGAAAGAATTTTAAATGGTTTGGTCAAAAATTTGGGGGGGTTTTAATTTTTTTTTTTTTTTTCTTCTCTGATGGAAAATTTCCCAGGGGAAAGAATTCACTCGGCCTGAGGGGGGGTGAAGGGCTTGGGATGGGAAGGGTTTCCCAGGGGCCTGGAAGCTCCAGTCTTCCTTCTAGGAAAGAAAAAAATGGGAAAAAAAAAGAAAAATGACAAAAAAAACCCAACCAAAACCCAAACAAAAAATCACCAACCAAAAAAACCCCAGAAAATCCCCAAATAATTTTATTTTTTGCCCTCTCTGGGGGTCAGGTTGGGAATTTGGAGCTCGGTTCCTCAGCTCTGTCCCAGGGATTGATCCTAAAAATCTCATTTTTGAGGAGAGGGAAGAAGGGTGTGTGGCCCGGGAAGAAATAACCAGGGTGGCACTGAATAAATAGATTAAAAAAAAATTAAAAGTCCTGCTGGGAACGTAAAGAGGGGGATTCCTCAGCACCAGCTCCTGCTGCTGTTTGAAAGCCAGAGGTTTGTAAATCCAGCAGGAACCTGGGGACCTCAGCTCTGGGGACACCTTTATATATATATATATAAAATAGATATAAAATAAAATAAAATATAAAGTATATATATAATAAAATATATTAAAAAAATAAATTTATTATTGTATATTGGAATATATATAATATATAATAATTATATATTAATTATTATATATATTAATAATAAATATATATTAATATATAATAATTATATAGAATATACATGTTATATATAATATTATAATATGCTATACATATAATATATAATAATCTTATAATTAGAATAATATATTTATAATATTATATATTATGTAATATATATTATGAATAATATAATATTTATCATTATATATTATGTAATATATATTATAATAAATAATTACATAAAAAAATAATAATATATAGTATATAACACTAGATATTTTCTATTTTATATGACATGTGTTATATTTATATTATATATTATATAATTTATATGTTATTATATATTATATAATATATAATAACAATAAATAATATAAAATACAATAATAATATATAATAACAATAAATAATATAAAACACAATAATAATATATAATATATAACACAATATATATATTTTCTATTTTATATGATATTTTATATTTATATTATATAATTTATATATTATTATACAATATAACTATATTTATATATAAAATGTATAATATTTATATATAATACCTTTATATAAACAGATAATATTTATAATATTTATATCATTTATATTTATATTTACAATTTTTATAATATTTTTAAAATATTTTAAAAAATTAAAATATTTTTATATTTATAATTTTTATAATATTTATATTTATATATTTATAATATATAACATATATATTTGTGTTAACAGATTAAATTGCAATATATGTATTATATTATGTAACATATGATATACCATATCTATTATTTATCACAGGGACCTGCTGGAAGCTCCAGCATCCCCATCCTCAGCAAACACTTCCAGAGCCCATCCCAGGAGCCGAGCAGCCCCCAAACTGGGGGGGATGTGGCAGCTGAGCCCCCAAACTGCACCCATCCTGATCCCAAAAACCTGGGGAGGAGCACCCTGCACCCTTAGAGCTCCCCAACCCCGGAGTTCCTGGTGCTCAACTCCCCCCCTTGGCTTTTCCTCCTCTCCGAGCAGGGAATTTGGGATTTTGTTGTCATTCCTGGCCTCAGTTTACATTCCTTGTGTCCTGGCTTTATTCTTCTGGAGCTCCAGAAGAGCCAAGATCCAACCCCAAACACCCTCCCCGAAGGTCAGGAAAGGCTGGAGGTTGGGAAAAGGGATTGGGATGATCCCAAAATGTAGGGGAAAAAGGGCAGGCATTGGGGGGGGGGGGTGCACACACTCGTCTGGGGGTTGCTGGGGAAGGAGCTCGGGCTCTGGGACTTGGATCCAGGGGAGACCTCAGAGCTCCAGGAAATCTGGGGAGGGACTTGGGAAAAGGGCCTGGAGGGATGGGATGAGGGGGAAGGGTTTGGAGCTGGGAGAGGGGAGATGGAGAGGAGATTTTGGGGAGAAATTCTGTGGGGTGAGGGTGCTGGGGTGGGGGGTTTGACACTGGGGTGTAGTGAGAGGAGAAGGGGAAATGGTTGAAATCTTGAAGAAGGGAGGATTAGGTTGAACATTAGGAACAAAATTCCTGAATTTGAGGGTGCTGAGCCCCAGGGTGCCCCCAGAAGCTGTGGCTGCCCCAGCCCTGGCAATGTGGGCGTTTGGATGGGGCTTGGAGCACCCTGGGGGGTGGGAGGGGTCCCTGGGTGGCACTGGGGGGATTTAAGGTCCCTCCAACCCAACCCAACCCAGGCTGGGGTTGTGGGATTCTCCAAGCCCCAACACTCCCTGCTCTGCCTGGACAAGGAAATTTCCTCAGCTCCTCCCGTCCTGCAAGGCTTGGGATGCTTTGGAGCAGCTCCAAGGTGGAGCAGTCCCTGGATTTCCTGACCTCAGAGGGAGGGGTCCCTGAGCATGGCAGGGGGGGCACTGGGGGGGATTTAAGGTCCCTTCCAACCCAGCCCAGGCTGGGGATTCTCTGGCTGTAGGTTGGGTGGCAGATGCCCAAAGGGACCCTGTGGTTGTTCCCTCTTTTTCCCAGAAAAAGAGTTTGGAGGTGCTGCCCCCACCCCAGGGTTGCCCAAGGATGCCCCTTCCTTGTCATCCCCCTGGAGCAGGTGAGGGAGGTGACCCCAAGAGGGGCTCTGGGGGGATGGATGGATGCTCCATCCCTTGATGGGATGTGGGGGGATGGCTTGGAACTGGAAAAGAGGAGATGGGAGGGAGAAATTCAGTGCTGAGCCCCAGGGTGCCCCCAGAAGCTGTGGCTGCCCCAGCCCTGGAAATGTGGGAGTTTGGATGGGGCTTGGAGCACCCTGGGGGGGTGGGAGGGGTCCCTGAGCATGGCATGGGGTGGGATTAGGGTGGGTTTTGTGGCCCCTTCCCCCCCAAAGCCAGTCTGGGGTTCTGGAAGTTAAAATTTCTCAGAGTTTTTTTCTCTTGAAGGGTCCCCAGGTTCAGCTGCAGGGTCAGAGCTCCCTTCTCCTTCTCCAGCTTCCCTAGAAAACCCATCCAAGAGTTTTCAGTAGGGGAGGACACGAGATCTTCCCTTTGGGAATGGCTGAGGAATGGTTTCTGGAGCTCTCCAGCCAGCTCAACTGTGCTACTCGAGTTCAACCCATCCCTGCCTGCTCTCTCCTGGCTTTTCCCAGCCTCAGGCTGACACTTGCAGAAAAACCGGGATGCTCAGGAAAAGAAAACCTTTCCCAAGGCTCCAGGGAGCTCAGCTCCCAGGTTTTTGCTGCTTTTGGAGGGATGGGGCTGGATTAGCCCCGCGGTGTTGGGCTCCAGGAGCCTGGGTGATCTCCAAGGGGCACAAAACTTTGTTTTCCACCTTGATCCTTTCCTTGGGAACTCTCAGGATTTGGGGAGAACAAATCCCAAAGGTCCCGGGGGTCCCCAGCAGACCCCCCCCAGGGTGCCCTGAGGAGCATCTCGGGGTGCTGGGTGTCCCCGGGAGGTGCTGGGCAGGCGCTGGGCTGGTCCCTCTCCCGTCCTGTTCCTCCTCCGAGTTCCTCTCGTCCCTCCCACTCCATCCCAGCCCGCTCCTTCTTGTCAGGACGCCGGGAAAAGGCTGAGGAAGAAGGGAAAAAGCTTGAGGAGCAGAAGCTGCCGCCTGCCCCCCCCTCTCCCCCCCATGCTCGGGGCCGGGAGCAGCCGGAGACCCCATGGCCCTTCCCAGGGGGATGCTCCTGGCCTGCTCCCTCTGCCTCCTGCCCGGTAAGCACCCGATTCCCTCGGGAAAAATGGGATTCGGTTGGGAAGAACTCGGTTTTGGGGTTTTTTTTGGTTGGTTTTTTTTTTTTGTTTTTTTTTTTTTTTTTTTTTTTTTTTTTGTGTGGGGTTTGGTTTTGGGTTTTTTCTTCTTTGGCCGTTTTGGTTTTTTTGGTTCGGTTTGGTTTGGTTTTTTTTGTTTTTTTGGGTAGGGGGAAAAGTGCCGGAGAAAGCTCGGGGTTAACAAGGAGCTGTTGGAAAAGGGTTCGAGTTTTCGCCTTGGTTTGGGGTTTTGGTTTTTTTTTCGCTTCTTTTGTGGGATGAAGAGGGAGGGATGGAGAAAGCTTTGATGGGCGCCCAGGAATGAGCCGGAGGATTCCTGACCCCCCCTTCCCATCCTGCTCGGCTTGGAGAGGGATTAAGGAGAGGTTGGGAATGGGGGGGGAAAAGGAAAAAAGCCCCCTCTGGGTTTCCTCCCCCCCCGCCTCAAAAAAAAAATAAAAAAACCAACCCAGACCTTTTTACCTTTTACCTTTAACTCCGATTCTCTGAACCTCTGCACCCCCCCGGTGCAAAAAAAAAAAAAAAAAAGGGCAAAAAATAAAAATAAAAAGGGATAAATAATAAATCTGAAGTGATAAATAATAAGCCAGAGGTTTGTAGGGAATATTTTGGGATCGGAGGAGCAGCCGAGGAGGGAGCCGGGGGGGTTCTGCAGGGACCTGGGACCTCCTCTGGGCTCCGATCCCAGCTGGAACCCGGGCGGCAAAGAGGGGAAAAAAAATAAAAGGGAAAAAAAAGAAGTTTTCCCTTCTAGCAGGAGCATTGCCACCGGCTCACGCCTCCTGCCAGCCCGTGAGCATTCCCAAACATCCCGATGGAAAAGCAAGGCAGGCTTGGGGTCGGGATTGTTATTTTATTTTTTTTCTTTTTTTTTATTTATTTATTTTTACTTCTTTTATTTTTTTTACTTCTTTTATTTTTTATTTCTTTTATTTTTTTACTTTTATTTTTTACTTTTTACTTTTTATTTTCTTCTTTTATTTTTTACTTCTTTTTCTTTACTTTTCTTTTTCTTTCCTTTTTCTTTCCTTTTTCTCTTCGTTTTCTTTCCTTTTTCTTTCCTTTTTCTTTCCTTTTTCTTTCCTTTTTCTTTCCTTTTTCTTTCCTTTTTCTTTCCTTTTTCTTTCCTTTTTCTTTCCTTTTTCTTTCCTTTTTCTTTCCTTTTTCTTTCCTTTTTCTTTCCTTTTTCTTTTCTTTTTCTTTTTCTTTACTTTCTTTACGTCTTTTTTAACGTCTTCTCTTTACTTCTTTCATTTTTCTTTACTCCTTTTTTTTACATCTTTTTTTAACGTCTTTTTTTTACTTCTTTTATTTTTTTACTTTTATATTCTTTACTTCTTTTATACTTTTTACTTCTTTTATTTTTCTTCTTCAATTTTCCTTTACTCCTTTGATTTTTTTTTTACATCTTTTTTTTAACATCTTTTTTTTTTTTCCCTTTTTTTCTATTTTTTTTTTTTTCTAAAAAAAAAACCCTTTTATTTTTTTCCCCTCCTTCCTCCTTGTGCATTTCCTTGAGCCTTTCAAGAGAAGCCACAGCCGAGCTGCTGTGCTTAATGGGGACCATGTGTTCCCTTCTGCCTGCTCAGCCTGGAGCTGCTGCGGATCAGGGCTCTGCCCAGGCTGTGCCTCGGGGGTCACCGGGGACAGTCAGAGGGATGTGGGGGGCTCTGGGGTCTCTGTGTCTCCTGGGCTGGAGCAGAAATCCCCCAGGAGTGGGGTTCTGGCTCAGAAATCCTCCAGGAGAGAGGAGGATCCTAGGTGGGTCCTGGTTGTCCCTGTTCTGGTTGTCCCTGTTCTGGTTGTCCCAATCCTGGTTGTCCCTGTCCTGGTTGTCCCTGGTCCTGGGTGTCCTGGGTGTCTCTGTCCTGGTTGTCCCTATCCTGGGTGTCCATGTCCTGGTTATCCCTGGTCCTGGGTGTCCCTATCCTGGGTGTCCCTAGTCTTGGGTATCCGTGGTTCTGGTTGTCCCTGTCCTGGTTCTCCCTTCTCCTGGTTGTCCCCATCCTGGGTTGTCCCTGGTCCTGGGTGTCCCTGGTCCTGGGTGTCCCTATCCTGGGTGTCCCTGCTCCTGGTTGTCCCCATCCTGGTTCTTCCTGGTCCTGGTTGTCCCTATCCTGGTTGTCCCTATCCTGGTTGTCCCAATCCTGGTTGTCCCTGTCCTGGTTGTCCCTGGTCCTGGGTGTCCTGGGTGTCTCTGTCCTGGTTGTCCCTATCCTGGGTGTCCATGTCCTGGTTATCCCTGGTCCTGGGTGTCCCTATCCTGGGTGTCCCTAGTCTTGGGTATCCGTGGTTCTGGTTGTCCCTGTCCTGGTTCTCCCTTCTCCTGGTTGTCCCCATCCTGGGTTGTCCCTGGTCCTGGGTGTCCCTGGTCCTGGGTGTCCCTATCCTGGGTGTCCCAGTCCTGGTTGTCCCCATCCTGGTTGTCCCCATCCTGGTTGTCCCTGGTCCTGGGTGTCCCTATCCTGGGTGTCCCTATCCTGGGTGTCCCTGCTCCTGGTTGTCCCCATCCTGGTTCTCCCTGCTCCTGGTTGTCCCCATCCTGGGTTGTCCCTGGTCTTTGGTGTCCCTGGTCCTGGGTGTCCCTGGTCCTGGGTGTCCCTATCCTGGATGTCCCTATCCTGGGTGTCCCCATCCTGGGTTGTTCCTGGTCCTGGGTGTCCCCATCCTGGGTTGTTCCTGGTCCTGGGTGTCCCTGGTCCTGGGTGTCCCGGTCCTGCTTGTCCCTATCCTGGTTGTCCCCATCCCGGGTGTCCCCATCCTGGGTGTGAGGTGCAGAGGGGCACCCAAAGCCACCAAAGCCCAGGTGGGGGGTGGAGAGGAGATGACAGGAGCCCAGCCCAGGCCTGGGTGTCCCTTAGGGATGCTGAGGATGCAGGAGCAGCAATCCCATCGTCCAGGGACCCTCTGCCACCTCCCTGATGTCACCTCCTCTGGGTGGCTGGGAGCCATGGGAGCTCCAGTTTCCAAGTCCCACATGGAGCTGGGTCCTGCAGGCTCCAGGTTTTTAGCAGGTGGGAGCTTTTTCCCCAGCAAAGAGAGGAAGAACCCCACTTCTTTCTTCCCTCTCTGCAAGAAACCCAGAACCCTGTGGGGCTCCTCCTGTCCCAGCCACTCCTTGTCCCTTGCAGTGTCCCCAAAGGCCACATCCAGGGAGCAGGGATGAGGATGGTGCTGGGAGCATCCCCCTCATAGAGGTGGTTTCCCTTCCAGGGAGGACTTCTTTTTATTTATTTATTTTTTTCTCTTTTGGCAGAAAAGGTGGTTTTTATTCCCAGTATTGTTTCCCAAATGTGTTTTGGGTTCTTTTTTTTTTTTTTTTTTTCTCTTTTCAATATTTGACCTGACAAGAATCAAAAGTTTGGACTCGACAGAAGCTCCAGTTGGGAAGGGAGGGATTTGAGGCTTCCTGCCTTGGCAGCATCACAAGCAAAACATGTGGCTTTTGGTCACTTCTTTAGGACACTGATGTCACTCCTGACAAGAAAACGAGCTTGGCTTCTTCTCCCTGACAAAACCCTCCCTTTAGTCCAGCTCAGAAATTCTCTGCTTATTTGGGTGGATTTTTTTTTCCCTTCTGCCTCGAATGCAGCCACATCTCTCACTTATCTGAAATCCCTTCCCTTGCTCCCGTGGCCTGGAAATTCTCTCCCAAACCACTTTGGTTTTCCAGCCCCACATCCTCCCCCCCCATCCCTGCTGCCCCTGGGGGGGCTCCAGCTTTTTATTTGGGGTCGATGCTTCTCTGCACCCCTTGGAAGGAGGCAGCAGCTCCACAGGGATATTCCAAAGCATGGAAAGGTGGGGTGGGGGGGATCCCCAGCTTTTCCCCTTATTCCTGCTCCCTGGAATCCTGGGAAGGGGCTCCCCCAGCCCTGAATTCCTACAAACTGCTGGAAACCCATCCCATCCTCTCTGCCACTTGCTCAGCAGCAGTGATGAGGATGCTTTGGCATTGAAACCCAACCCAAATCCCTCCTCAGACGCCCCCATCCCCCTCCCAGTGGGGTCCAGGGGGGTCACCCCATCCCCTTGGGGACTTCTGTGTCACCCTGGGGTGCTCCAGCTCCCCCTTCCCATCCCTCCCCTCCACGGCTGGGCATGGTCCCTGTTTCTCCACTGGGCAACAGTTAACCCAGAGAAGGTTTTAATTTGTTTTCTGATGTTAAATAAGGTCAACCCACCACAAAAAATGCTGGCGCTCAGTCCCACGGCTCTTTTAGGGTTTTTTTTTCCTTTTTTTCTTTTTTTTTTTTTTTTTCCCTCTCCCTGCTTTCTAGAATTTCTTTCTGTAGGATGTTACAGCTCCTTACCTCAGACTTGCCCAGACTCTCCCATGCTCTGCTCAACGTTTTTTTGTTCCTATGACTGCAAAAAAAACCCCAAAAATCCAGCTGATCCCTACCATTCCTACCTCTAAAATCCCTTTCCATCCTGAATTTCTCTGCCTGGGAAGAAGCATTCCCAACCTCAGCTCTTGACAGCTCCTTTATTCCCCTATAAACCCCACACATCATCCTTCTGCTGTTTTTTCAAGCCATCCCTGCTGGGTATCCCAAAATCTTTTCTTTCCAACCCCAGCCACTGTTTTTCCAGCCAGGAAGGGAGAGCTGGGAGGTCCTGGCTCTTGGATCTCCTTCCCTCCAGCTCCATCTCCCATCCCATTGCTCCTTCCTGGGACCTCCAAGCCCCTAAACCTTGGAGGAAAATAATAAATGAAAAGTCCCTCCCTTTAGGAGCCTTGGGAAGGGTTTCCAGGAGATGTTCTTCCTCACCCAGGACATCTTTATCCTGGGATAAAAACCAGGATGCTGTGGGACATGGACCGTGGGATATGGATCATGGGAATTACAGCATTTTGCAGCCCCCAGCATTAAAAGCAATGGAGCTGTGAGCCCCTGGGCCCCATTTCCCCATCCTATTGGTGCTGCCAAACCCTTGGAGGTGGCTTCTGGGGACAGCTGGGACAGGTGATGGGCTCCAAACTGGGCAAACTGGTGATGGCAGTGGGTGGAGGAGCAAAGGATTGCAGAGCAGCATCACCTGTGGCACAGAGGAGGGCAAGGAGGGTGCTGCCTGCCCGGGGGACCTGGCCTTTGGTTCACTCACTGGGATTTAGAGACATTTAGAGAAAAAAAAAAAAGAAAAAACCCAAAAACCAACCAACTAAACCCAAATTATTTTATCATAAAGCAGAAATATGATTCTGCTTTAGTGGGCACCAGCTCAGCAGCCCAGTTGGTACCTGCTGGGGTGAAAGCCTTTGGTTTTGGGTTTGGGAAGGTTCTGCAGAGAGAAAAAAAACCAAAAGAAAAAACCCCAACCAACTAAACCCAAATTATTTTATCATAAAGCAGAAATATGATTCTTCTTTGGTGGGTACCAGCTCAGCAGCCCAGTTGGTACCTGCTGGGGTGAAAACCTTTGGCTTTGGGTTTGGGAAGGTTCTGCAGAGAGAAAAAAAACCAAAAGAAAAAACCCCAACCAACTAAACCCAAATTATTTTATCATAAAGCAGAAATATGATTCTGCTTTGGTGGGCAGCAGCTCAGCAGCCCAGTTGGTACCTGCTGGGGTGAAAGCCTTGGGTTTTGGGTTTGGGAAGGTTCTGCAGAGAAAAAAACAAACAAACAAACAAAAAAAACCCCAAAACCAACCAACTAAACCCAAATTATTTTATCACAAAGCAGAAATATGATTCTGCTTTGGTGGGTACCAGCTCAGCAGCCCAGTTGGTACCTGCTGGGGTGAAAACCTTTGGCTTTGGGTTTGGGAAGGTTCTGCAACCCAGAACTTCCTCAGCTGCAACCTCTCAGCCCTAAATGAAGCTGCTTAAAGCTGAACCTCCCAGGGGGGGTCACTCCCTGGGAGCTCAGCCCTGGAGAGAGGAGTGGGGGGAGGCTGCAGGTAAAGGAGGAAAGGGGTTGGGGGGCTTCGTGTCCTCCTCTCCATCCCCACTGACTGGAGCAGTGGTGCCCCCAGGAGGGGCTGAGACCCCCCTGGGATATTCCCAGCAGCATTCCCAGGAGAATGGGTTAATCCATCACCTGGAGCAGGGCTGTGTCCAGCTGGAGTTGAATATCCCTATGGATGGAGGCTGCCTGGGGGGGACCTCTCTGATCCCAGTGCCAGCACCTTGGCTGAGGGGATCCTGGATCCTTCCTTTCCCTCCTCAGGGTTCAGTGACACCTTCAACATCGACACCAAGAGACCCAAAATCATCCCTGGCTCCAAGGAAGCCTATTTTGGTTACACAGTGCAGCAGCATGACATTGGGGGCAAGAAATGGTGAGTAATTCTTCTGGAATTATTTTGGAATGATTCTGGCATGATTCTGTCACCCCATGCACCTTCCCCCAAACTTTGGGCATCTCCTCCACCTCCCCCCCGACCCCTTGGGGTGGGCAGTGGGATTTTCTCCTGGTGATGATGTTGCTGGCTCAAGCAGAGGGAAAAAAAAACCTCCTTCCCTTCCCAAAGAGGAGCTTTTGGGGGGGGTTGCTGTGTATCCATGGGGAGAACAACAGGGATGGTGTAGGATGATGCTGGATGGTGTAGGATGATGCTGGATGGTGTAGGATGATGCTGGATGGTGTAGGATGGTGTAGGATGATGCTGGGTGGTGTAGGATGGTGTAGGATGATGCTGGGTGGTGTAGGATGGTGTAGGATGATGCTGGGTGGTGTAGGATGGTGTAGGATGATGCAGGATGGTGTAGGATGATGCTGGATGGTGTAGGATGGTGCAGGATGATGCTGGATGGTGTAGGATGATGCTGGATGGTGTAGGATGGTGTAGGATGGTGTAGGATGATTCTGGATGGTGTAGGATGATGTAGGATGATGCAGGATGATGCTCCAGGTCCTGGAGCCTCCTGTGCCTCCTGTGGGGCTTTTTTCCAGGCAATTCCATGGTTCTGTGGGGCTGCTCAGCCTCCAGCACCCCCTGAAAACCCATCTGGGCTTTGGGTAGAGGCCAGGAACCAGGAGCTCATCCCCTTTTCAGCTGCTTCCCATCTCAGCTCTGCAGAAGTGCTCAGAGCTCCTCAGGGGGGCTTGGGATGGGTTTTGGGTTTCAGAACAGGTTTTGCTCCTTGCCAGGGGAGCACTGGGGGATCCCCCCCCCCCCTCCAGATGTTGGCAGAGCCCCTGGGTGCACATCTGGCTGCTGCAGGGAGGAGGGGGAGCTCAAAAGCCCCCAAAATGCTCTGCAGGACAGGTCCTGGCAGGGGGGTGGCAGCCAGATTTGGGGCAGAAAGAAGAAAATGGGTGATTAATGGAGATGGATACCCCTGAAATTCAAAACTCAGACCTGTGCTGCTTTGGTGTCACCTTTGCTGGGGAGAGGGGGGAGGATTTGGGGCCAGAGCCTGCCCTGTGTCCCCCAGTTCTGCTGCTGTTTCACTGGGAGGAGGAGCAGGGAGGTTTTTGCACCATGGCAGGGATGGGTCCTGGGGTTTTCAGCTCCCTGGATCCCTCTGGAATTCCAGACAGGGCTGCTCAAGGCTGAGCTGAGCCTCCCCAGAAATCCCAGAGCATCCTCACCATGGAGAATGGTCCAGGAGGAGCTGGGGGGCTTTTTCCTAAAGCTTCCCCAGCCTGAGGTCATCTTGGGAACCAGGCAACTTTTTTGGGGTCCTTTCCATCCCATTTTCCAGGAACCTGTGCTGTGGGACAGTTTCCCAACTAAACCAGTTTACCCATCACAAACCAGGAGCCAGAAACCTCAGAGAACCTGGATATTTACCTTAAAAAAAAAAAGTTTTTTGGGGGGTTTTTTGTTTTTTTTTCTTAAGGGGGGCAAAGAATTTTTGGGCAGGCTGAGAACCCAACTGCTGGTGGCCAAATCCCAGGACACCAAGACAGCTTTTGAGTGTAAAAAAAGCAAATTCCTGCAGCATTCTCTGCTCCAGCCCTGGGTGGGGGTGGCTGAGCCCAAAAGGTGACATTGTCCTGCTTGGTGGGACATCTCCAGCCTTTGGTCCCCTTGATCCCATCCTCAGGTCCTTTGAGGTGGTGCTGGAGCATTTCTGGGCAGCACCCTGGGCTTTATTTTGAATTTCTCAGCCCAGTTTGATGTCTCCATCCCTCCCAGAGGTGCTGGGAGAGTTGGGATGGTTCAGCCTGGAGAAGGGATGGAGAAGGAAGCATCTCCCAGTGCCTGAAGGAGCTCCAGAAAACCTTTGGATGCTCCCAGGATATTTTTCTCCTTCCTTCAAGCTGCCACCATTCCTGATGGGGTGATCCAGGGCTGCCTTCCCACCAAAAAAAAGGGATTTTTTTCCCTTTTTTCCCAGCAGTGCACTGGAGCAAAGACCATTTCTGGCTTCTTTTGGGCCTTTCCCCATCTCTCCTTCCAACATCAAGCAGGGCAGAGTTGGATTTTTCTCTCTTCCATGCAAACTGGAGGGGGTTGTGCCCAGCCCCAGGGTTTTTTTGCAGCAGAATGTGCAGTTCTGCAGCAGCAAATGTCTGGTTTGAAATGTTCTAAAATAAATCCAGGCCCTGTGAGTCACCCTGGTTAGGGGAGAAATGACTGAGCAAACAAAAACTCCATAGCATGGACCAGGAGCTGGGACCTGCTGGAGGAAGCAGAAAGCAGCTGAGCATCCTTCAGCCCTAAAGGAGTTAAAAAAAATTAAAAATAATTAAAAAAAACCCCAAAAACTGCAGTGGGGGAGAGTGTAGGGCAGCAGAATGGGGATCTGAGAGGAAAGGTGATGGTTCCAGCAACGTGCAGAGCCCTGGCTGCCAAATACCAAGTGTGGAATCTGAGGATTTTGGCATTTCTCCCCCAGGCTGAGGCTTTTTTTGCTGCTTTTGGCTACTGAGGAGGGGGTGAGGAGGTGCCTGAAATCAACTTTTCTATATATAAATGTAGATATTTACAGATCTTTACAGATACACTGAATTTCTGCATCCACACCTGCGTGCAGAGGTAGATTTGGGTACCCAGAGCCCCCTGGATAAATTTCAGTAGGTCTGGTTTTATTTGGGATTTTTTTTCCCCTTTTTTCAAGTGAAGCAGCCAGGTCACCCCCACGTGTGTAGGTCTGGTTTTATTTGGGATTTTTTTCCCCTTTTTTCAAGTGAAGGAGCCAGGTCACCCCCACGTGGGGGCTGAAACCCTGATAGTGGAAAGTCTGGGAGGAAAGAATTCAGAATATTAAGCTCCAGAGGAGGACAAAAAAAAAAAAAAAAAAAAAAAAATTAAAAATAAGTAGCTTGGATCTATACCTCCTGCTCAAAAAAACTTCATGATTTGTGGGGTGGCTTTTCTGAGTGATTTTCAGAGCTCTCTCCTGACACCTTCCCTGCCTTTTTCATTAATTTGGAGCTTTCTGCAAGTGTGTGGATGGAAAAAATGACAGCAGGGTCCTGAAACTCATCCCCCCCCCCTTCCTCCAGCCAAGATCAGGCAGCTCTGCTGGGCCAGGAGCATCCCCTGGCCTCAGGACTGGGCATTTTTGGGGGAAAATCAGAGGAAAATGGGATTCTCCCATCTTGATGTGCTTGGGATGAAGGGTTCTGGTCCAGGGAGTTGCTGTCAGGGTGGGGATGTTGGCTGGGACCTGTTTCTTCACCCCAAGTTGTATTTTGGGTCCATTTTGGGGGTGTTTGCCAAGGTGCCCCGAGTTCAGGCACCTTTGTTGCTGGGTTTGGGGTTTTTTTTGGGGGTTATGTGTGTTCAAAGCTGAAAAGTCTCTCTGTGCCCCTCAAACCTGGGAGGTCCCATCACCTCCTGAGCTCTCCTCGTGGCAAACACAAACTGGGATCACCTGGAATTAGGGAAGCAAATATCCCTGGAGGTCCCAAATCAGGGAAAAAAAAGCAAAGAAAAAAGAAGGAAAAATGTTCCTTCCCTCTTTCACCTCCCTTCTCCCAGTTGCTTCTTTCCCTGCCCATCACCCCAGGAGCAGGACCTGTGTCCCTCTGTCCCTCTGTCCCTCTGTCCCTCTGTCCCTCTGTCCCTCTGTCCCTCTGTCCCTCCCATGCCCAGGACATGCCCAGCATCCCCCTCAGCTTCCCAGTGCCAGCAGAAATCCCAGAAAAAAAGCAGGAGAGGGGAAGGGGCTGGGCAGGGGGCAGGGGATGTGATGCTCCTGGGACCCCTCTGGTACCCCCCACGCCAGCTCCTGGCTGTGGGGTGGGAGCCAAAAGTGAAGCTTGAGAAGAGCTGGCTCTGGAAGGAAAACCCTGGGAATCAACACCCATCACAGCCCTCAGAAGCTGGAAAAATAACAAACAGAGAATTCTTCAGCTGGCTGGGGCCAGGGCTTCACTGCTGCTGCTGGCAAAGGGACATGGAGTGGGGCCAGGATGGGATTCTGGGGCTCTAGGGTCCAATATTGTGGATGTTCCGTCCCTGGAGGTGTTCAAGTCCAGGTGGGATGGGTCCAGGATGGGATTCTGGAGCTGTAGGGTCCAACACTGTGGATGTTCCCTCCCTGGAGGTCTCCAAGTCCAGGTAGGATGGGTCAAGGATGGGATTCTGGAGCTTTAAGGTCCAGTATTGTGGATGTTCCTTCCCTGGAGGTGTTCAAGTGCATGTGGAATGGGTCTAGGATGGGATTCTGGGGCTGTAGGGTCCAATATTGTGGATGTCCCCTCCCTGGAAGTGTTCAAGTCCATGTGGAATGGGTCTAGGATGGGATTCTGGAGCTGTAGGGTCCAGTATTGTGGATGTTCCCTCCCTGGAGGTCTTAAGTCCGTGTGAAATGGGTCCAGGATGGGATTCTGGAGCTGTAGGGTCCAATGTTGTGGATGTTCCCTCCCTGGAAGTGTTCAAGTCCATGTGGAATGGGTCAAGGATGGGATTCTGGAGCTTTAAGGTCCAGTATTGTGGATGTTCCTTCCCTGGAAGTGTTCAAGTCCATGTGGAATGGGTCTAGGATGGGATTCTGGGGCTGTAGGGTCCAATATTGTGGATGTTCCCTCCCTGGAGGTCTCCAAGTCCATGTGGGATGGGTCAAGGATGGGATTCTGGAGCTTTATTGTGGATGTCCCCTCCCTGGAGGTCTCCAAGTCCAGGTGGGATGGGTCAGGGATGGGATTCTGGAGCTTTAAGGTCCAGTATTGTGGGTGTTCCTTCCCTGGAGTTGTTCAAGTCCAGGTGGGATGGGTCCAGGATGGGATTCTGGGGCTGTAGGGTCCAATATTGTGGATGTTCCCTCCCTGGAAGTGTTCAAGTCCATGTGGAATGGGTCTAGGATGGGATTCTGGAGCTTTAAGGTCCAATATTGTGGATGTTCCTTCCCTGGAGGTCTCCAAGTCCATGTGGGATGGGTCAGGGATGGGATTCTGGAGCTTTAAGGTCCAATATTGTGGATGTTCCCTCCCTGGAGGTGTTCAAGTCCATGTGGGATGGGTCAAGGATGGGATTCTGGAGCTGTAGGGTCCAATGTTGTGGATGTTCCTTCCTGGAGGTCTCCAAGTCCATGTGGGATGGGTCCAGGATGGGATGCTGGGGCTGTAGGGTCCAGTATTGTGGATGTCCCCTCCCTGGAGGTGTTCAAGTCCAGGTGGGATGGGGCTTGGAGCAACCTGGAAAGGTGGGGTTGGGACTTTATGGGCTTTAAGGTCCCTTCAAACCCAACCCAGTCTGGGGTTCTGGGGTTTTAGGAACCTCCCAGTGCTCCTTCTCTCCTCCAAAGGTGCCAGGAGAAGAGGGGATGGGGGAGAAGCCCAAGCCCCCATCCCTTCTCCAGGCCCAGACAGGAGGTTTCCAGCCAAAGGGAAAAAGGAGGAGGGAGGGAGAAGAGAGAGAAAAATCTGCTGGGTGGATTTAAAGCTCTAATTGTGCTGATCTGGAAAAACAGTCGAGGGGTTTGCTGGTTCCTTACTACTGCGAGCAGCAATCTTGGCTGGAATTCTCCTGTGGTTTGGCCAAAACCCCAGAGCTGGGATGATTTTGGTGGAATTGTTTTTGATTTTGGACAGGGCTGCAGAGATTTCCACCAGCAGAGGGATCAGGGCTGCTCCCAGTGTCCCCCCATCCCCTGTGTCCAGGGATTCTCCCTCTTTTTGTCACACCTGGGGGCTTTTTATCCAGAAATCCCTTAAGTTCTGGGCTGAGGTTCTTCAGGGCTGGTCCTTGAAGGCCATGGGGGCATCTTCCACCCCTGGGGGTGTAAAGGGGGTTTAATGATTGTCTGCCTGGACTTGAGCAAGGCCTTTGACACCATCTCCCATGGGATTCTCCTGAAAAAGCCCATGGATCAGCCAGGAGCACTCTGTGCTGGGTTAGGAACTGGCTGGAAGGGGCCCAGAGAGTGGTAGGAAAGTGGAAAAAAAACCCCAAAAAATGAAAAAAAAAATCAGATTTATTTGGGGGTAAAACACGGGGAGAAGAAGATGCCAGGGAGCCGTGGTTTGGGGGATTTTTGAAGCAGCCTGGAAGGAACGGCCAAATTCCTCAGGTTCTGCTCTCTTCCTGCTTGGGGTTGGTTTTGGGGTTTTTTCTGGGTTATTTTGCTCAAGTCCACAAAAAAAAAAAAAAATGGGAAAAATGCTTGAAATGTCCCAAACTCATCTCACCCAGTGCCTTCCATCCTCGGGGGGTGCACGTGGGTTTATCAGCTTTTTTTTTTAAGGAAGAGAGAAATATCCCAGGTCTTCACCTGCTGTTTTAATTTTTATTTTTTTTTTTAATGAAGGGATAAATATCCCAGGTCCTCACCTCCTGTTTTATCAGCTCTTTTTTTTTTTTTAAGGAAGAGAGAAATATCCCAGGTCCTCACCTGCTATTTTAATTTTTTTTTTTTTTTTTTTAAGGAAGAGATAAATATCCCAGGTCTTCACCTGCTGTTTTATCAGGGTTTTTTTTTTTTTAAGGAAAAGATAAATATCCCAGGTCCTCACCTGCTGTTTTAATTTTTATTTTTTTTTTTTAAGGAAGAGATAAATATCCCAGGTCCTCACCTGCTGTTTTAATTTTTATTTTTTTTTTTAATGAAGGGATAAATATCCCAGGTCCTCACCTCCCCAGGGTGTCCCCTCAACAAGGGACCTTTTCCTGAGCCAGGCAGTGGGAATTTGGGCTGGGAATTTGTTTATTCCCTTCAGGGGGATTTTTGGCTGTGGGTTTGATGCTGCCTGGATTCTGATGGAGGGAGGGATGGGTGGAGGGATGGATGGAGAGGGATGGAGGGATGGATGGAGGGATGGAGGGATGGATGGAAGGATGGAGGGATGGATGGATGGATGGAAGGAGGGATGGATGGATGGATGGAGGGATGGAAGGAAGGATGGATGGAAGGATGGATGGATGGAAGGAAGGATGGAGGGGTGGATGGAGGGATGGATGGATGGAGGGATGGATGGATGGATGGATGGATGGATGGATGGATGGAAGGATGGAGGGATGGAAGGATGGATGGATGGATGGATGGAAGGAGGGATGGATGGATGGAGGGATGGATGGAGGGAGGGATGGATGGAGGGATGGATGGAGGGAGGGATGGATGGATGGATGGATGGATGGATGGATGGATGGATGGATGGATGGATGGAAGGATGGAAGGAGGGATGGATGGATGGAGGGATGAAAGGAAGGATGGAAGGATGGAGGGATGGATGGAAGGATGGAAGGATGGATGGAAGGATGGAGGGATGGATGGAAGGATGGAAGGATGGATGGAAGTATGGAGGGATGGATGGAAGGATGGATGGATCCCTCTTTTCCCCCAGGCTGGTGGTGGGAGCTCCCTATGAAAGCAACGGCCAGCAGAAGACTGGAGATGTCTACAAGTGCCCAGTGAGCAGTGACCCCCAGAGCAACTGCACCAAACTCAACCTAGGTTTGGACTCAGCTTTTGGGGATGCCTTTGGGGGGGTCAAAACATCCTCAGATGGGCCCCAAAACCACCAGAACTTTGGGAGGATTTGGGGCCGTGGAGATGATCCGAGGGTTGGGGGAGTTGGGGGTGGAGATGAGAAGGATCCAAGGAGACCTCAGAGCGCCTTCCGGCACCTAAAGGGGCTCCAGGAAAGCTGGGGAGGGATTTGGGATAAAGGGCTGGAGGGATGGGATGAGGGGGAAGGTTTCCAGCTGTTCTACAAACTGGGAGAAGCAATGGGAACGTCCCCTGCTCAGTGGGGGACGTGGGATCTGGGGCTTTTCTCATGGCCCTGAGGAGCAGAGCTGAGGTTTGGGGGCAAAGTCTGGGAGCTGAGAACACTGAGGCAGCTGGAGGAGCTTTTCTCACTTTATTTTTCATCATGATGAGGCTGAAGTGTCCTGAGTTCCCAGCAGAGCTGATAAGAGAGGAGGAACTTTGGGTCATCCACAATATTTCATTGATTGGCCCCAAAGATCCCTTTTTAAAGAACATTCCTCCTTTTTTTTTTTTCATTCTTTTTCATTTTTTAGGGTTTTTTTCTCTCTTGATGAAAGCATCAAGAAAATTAATCTCCTCAGCAAGTTTAATTCTTGCTAGGAAGTCATCTTTGGGTTTTTTCCTCTCTCTTTTTCCCACTGGAAACCAATTCCAAATGAAAAGATCCCTTCCATGAGCACATCCTCTTTTTTTTTTTTTCCTCAATTAGTACCTGAAGGGGCTCCAGGAAAGCTGGGGAGGGACTTGGGACAAGGGCCTGGAGGGATGGGATGAGGGGGAAGGGTTTCTAGCTGGGAGAGGGGAGATGGAGAGGAGATTTTGGGGAGAAATTCTGGAATTTGAGGGTGCTGAGCCCCAGGGTGCCCCCAGAAGCTGTGGCTGCCCCATCCCTGGAAATGTGGGAGTTTGGATGGGGCTTGGAGCACCCTGGGGGGGTGGGAGGGGTCCCTGAGCATGGCAGGGGGGGCACTGGGGGGGATTTAAGGTCCCTCCAACCCAACCCAACCCAGGCTGGGGTTGTGGGATTCTCCAAGCCTCAACACTCCCTGCTCTGCCTGGACAAGGAAATTTCCTCAGCTCCTCCCGTCCTGCAAGGCTTGGGATGCTTTGGAGCAGCTCCAAGGTGGAGCAGTCCCTGGATTTCCTGACCTCAGAGGGAGGGGTCCCTGAGCATGGCAGGGGGGGAATGGGGGGGATTTAAGGTCCCTCCTTGTCATCCCCCTGGAGCAGGTGAGGGAGGTGACCCCAAGAGGGGCTCTGGGGGGATGGATGGATGCTCCATCCCTTGATGGGATGTGGGGGGATGGCTTGGAACTGGAAAAGAGGAGATGGGAGGGAGAAATTCAGTGCTGAGCCCCAGGGTGCCCCCAGAAGCTGTGGCTGCCCCAGCCCTGGAAATGTGGGAGTTTGGATGGGGCTTGGAGCACCCTGGGGGGGTGGGAGGTGGGTTTCCTCCCAAAAAGATGCCAGCTCTGGCTCACAGCTCCACCCTTTAGGGGGATTTTTCTCCCCCACTTTGGCTGTGGCATCCCAGGAAATAAACCCACCCCTTTTCCTGAGAGCTCCTTCCAAAAAAAAAAACCAAAAAAAACCCAACCCAAAGAAAAGCAGAAGGTCTGGGGGGTAGCACAGCTTTCCCTCAGCCTCCAGATGCCTTTTCTCTCCTCCCAGAGATGCTGGGGAGCACCCTGGGGTGCTGGGCTGGGTGCTCAGCATCCCTGGGAGCTCTTCCCCATCCTCATCCTCTCTCCCAAGGTCGGGTGACTCTCTCCAATGTCTCTGAGAGGAAGGACAACATGCGCCTGGGGCTCAGCCTGGCCACCAACCCCAGGGACAGCAGCTTCCTGGTGAGCCCCTGGGCTGCTGCCCCTTTCCCTTTTTCCCTCCAGAAATCCCACCCAAAAAGCTCCAGGTTTGGAAGTGCTCAAATCGTTGGGCAACAAGGGTTGAGCCTGAAGTGTGGCCAAAAAGGCCCCGAGCATCTTGGGGTCAGGGGGGGACATCTGAGGGTCTGGGGGTGTCTCCTGGAGCAAAAGAGGCTGAGGGGAGAGCTTCTCACCCCCTAAAACCACCCTAAAGGGGTTGGGATGAGGAGGGATCGAGCTCTTCCCCCAAGGAACAAGGAATGGGAGAAGAGGAATGGCCTCGAGTTGCCCAGGGGAGGTTTAGATTGGAAATAGGGGAAAAATTCCCCCTGGAAAGGGTTGTCAGGGGGAGTCCCCATCCCTGGAGAGGTTTCCAAGCCCTGGAGATGATGCTGAGGGCCCCGGGGCAGTGGTTGGGTTGATGGGTGAACTGGATCATCTTAAAGTTCTTTTCCAACCCAAACCACTCAAGGATTCTCTGGAAACCATGGAAACCTCAGCACCCATCCCAACCTCAGCTCCCTGCAAGGAGGTTGGGGCCAGGGGGGGGTTCAGGCTCAGTAAGAGAAGAGGCCATGGGATTAAGCTCTGCCAGGGGAGGTTTAGGTTGGATATTAGGAAAAAATTATTTCCAGAGAGGGTGATTGGAATGGGCTGCCCAGGGAGAGGGTGGATTCTCCATGGTCTGGGAACCCCGGGGGGAGTGGATCAAGGGTTGGATGTGATGATCCCAAAGCTCCTTTCCAACCCAAATCATTCTGGGATTCCCTGAACCCCTGTGACCTCTGTGTGTAAAATCACACCAACGTGTGCTTCAGAAACACCCCTGTCCATGGGGAGGGAAAAAAAATAAAATCCCAAAGGAGAGGGCAGCCTGGCAGAGCAGCAATTAATAAAATTACCCCTTTTTAACAGCTTTTAACCCATCCCTGATGGGTGTTTTGTACCCCCAGGCCTGCAGCCCCCTCTGGTCCCACGAGTGTGGGAGCTCCTACTACACCACAGGCATGTGCTCCAGGGTCAACTCCAACTTCAGGTTCTCCAAGACGGTGGCTCCAGCTCTGCAGAGTATGAGAAACCCTCAGTCCCCCTGCTCTGACCCCCCTTGGAACCCAGGGGGGGATTTTCTGTCCTTTGTGCTCCCTTGGGCAAAGTCGGTGGTGGAGGGAAAGGAGAGCAGAGGACAAACGGTGGCAGGGAAGTGATGGGGAAGGGGTTACAGCCACAGACATCTGGTAAACATTTTCCTTTTGACTGACACCCGGGGAAGACAAAAAAAAAAACAACAAAAAAAAAACCAAAAACCCCACCTTCTTCTTCCTAAAGCAGAAATAAAAGCATCCAGAATATTTTATCAGCGCGGCTCGGGAGGCAAAACAGGGAAAGAATTCAGACCTTGGCCACACCAAACAAAGAGCTCATTGACTGGAAGCTGAATCTTTTGGCCCAAATTCAGCAATTTGGGTATTATTTTATCCTGAGGTATTAAATAAGCTTTCCTGTAGGGGGGGAAGAAGTGGCCCAAGCCTGTCCTGTCCCACCAGGAGCTCCATGCCCTGGCTCCTTTGGTGTCCATGGATCCCCCGGAGCAAAGCATGGAAAAATGGGACTTGGGGGGGTGACAGAGGCAGGAAAGGCAGAGCCCCCCCTCATCTGGTGGTTGCTGCTCTCTTTAGGGTCTGAAGATGCCCCTGCAAAGGGTGATTGGGTTGGGTTTGGGGTTTTTATTAGGGGGAAGGTGGTGACCAAGCAGAGGTTTATCACTGAGGGAGGGGGATCTGAGGCTCAGCTCCTCTCCCTGGGTCCTGGAATTGAGCAGGGGATCCAGATGAGGACCAGAGGGGTGGGGTGAGCCAGCCCATGGATGTCCTGACCCATAAGTGCCTGCAGAATGTGGAAGGGGCAGCCAAGAAATATCTGTGTCTGGAACAGCCCAGCATCTTCTGCTCTCCTGCAGCTTTTCTAACTGAGAGGATAAAATAAAAGCAAGAGAGCTGGGTGATGCTGAGCTCTTTTCCCTGCTAAAACCCCACTCTGCTGCCTAAATCCTTCCCAGCTCCACACACAGAGCTGAGCCCTGGGGTTTTTGGCTGCCTGGATGCTGAGGATTTCACAGGAGGAAATGCCCAATGTGTTCCCTGGCAAGGAGAGGAAGGGCTGGGGAGTGAGTCAGGGGGAAAGCATCACTTGGTGGGAGGACCCAAGACCAGATCCTGCCTGTATCAGACTGGTCTTTGAACTGGGAGACCATATTAGACCGGATAAAGGGCTGAATCTGAGGCAGAAAAGTGTTATTCTTAGAAAGTCATCCAGGCTTGTCTCAGCAGAGAGGATGCTTGTGGCTTTTCTCTACCTTATTGCAGCTCAAAGGGCTTCGGGGATGATCGAAATAAGAGGTCTGGGGTTTAGTTTTTTTTTTTTTAAGCAAACCATAAAAGCAAGTACCTGGCTGTGAGGAATGGGGGTGATAAATCTCCCCTTTGCAAGCCCTGCCAAGGCCTTTCAGTAACCTGCTGCCTGTTTTCTCCCAGGGTGCCAGACTTACATGGACATCATCATCGTGCTGGATGGCTCAAACAGCATTTACCCTTGGGTTGAAGTTCAGCACTTCCTGATAAACATCTTGAAAAAATTTTATATTGGCCCTGGCCAGATCCAAGTAAGCCCCAGCCCAACTTCTGCATCTCCCCCCACCACCCCCCCCCCCAGGGTGCAGAATCCCCTCAAGAAGCAGGTTTTGATGGGTTTTTCTGCCAAAAAGCTTGGATTTGGAGCTGTGCGTTTTGCAAAGTCACTTTTCAAGGTGGGGATTTGAAAGCCCTGGAAGCATCACTCACATCCAATTGAGACTGAACCCCACTCCCCAACAGAGCACAGGGGGGATGGAATCATCTGGAAATATGGAAAGGGTGCCCAGAAGAGCTCTCCATCCTCTTCCTCCCAGCAGTCCCTGGTGGATTTGGGCAGGGATTTCTGCTGGGATATCCTCAGCAATCTGCAGAGATGCTGCTGCTCCCCGGTGGGGCACATCCCTCTCACCCCAAATTCTGCAGGGGGCTGAGAGCTGGGAGAGGCTGGAAAAAAAACCTGAGCACTTTCAGCAGTCCCACGGAGGGGAAAATGGGAGCAAAGAGGGAGAAAAAGATGGATTTTTAAGTTGTTTGTATTTATTTTTTATTCTGGGGGTTGGCCACGCGTGCTCCTGGTGTCACGGGTGGGTTGTTGGTGTCTTTCTTCAGCTTCCTCTCATCCCTAGGTTGGAGTTGTTCAGTATGGAGAAGATGTGGTCCACGAGTTTCATTTAAATGACTACAGGTCTGTAAAAGATGTGGTGGCAGCTGCCAGTCACATCGAGCAAAGAGGAGGGACAGAAACCAGGACTGCCTATGGCATCGAGTTTGCTCGGTAAAAATCCCTCCCCTTCCTCTCCCTCCTGAAAAATAACTTGGGGATTTTCTTCCCTCTCTCCCTCTTCTCTTCTCCTCACTGCTTAGAAAGCAGGGGACACTGCCAGGCTGAAGATGGGACCAGTGTCTGCTCCTGGGGTTTTTTTTTCCACAGCCTGAGCAGTGTGGAGAGCATCTCCATAGGAGTTTTTTGGTTGGAAAAAACCCTTTCAGATCATTCAGTCCAACTCTTAGCCCAGGCCACCACTACCCTGTGTCCCTCAGCACCATCTCCAGGGCTTGGAAACCTCTCCAGGGATGGGGACTCCACCTGGGCCCTTTCCAGGGAGGAATTGTTCCCAAGCTCCAACTTAAACCTCCCCTGGACAACTTGAGGCCATTCCTTGTTGTTCTCCACACCTCTCCAAGCTTCTTCTTTGGTGTTCTCCATTCTCATGTTACAAACATGACTGGAGGAGGTGACCATTGCATGAATTCCCTTTCCTCCATCCTTGGGAGAAGAATCCAACCTCCAGCTCCTCCCAAGCTCCTTTCAGGGAGCTGCAGGGAACGATCGTTTTGCTGAGTTAGATTCTGCTCTCCCAGCTCCAGGGGTGGAAAAAAAAATAAAAAATCTCCTTTTAAAGTTCTAAAATGTTTCCCAAGGAAACATTTGCAGGTGCAAACCTCCACTTGATGATCAGAGAATCAGCTGGGTTGGAAAGGACCCTTTGTGTCCCATCCTTGAGTGACGTGGGTGCTGGGTGAGTGCCGTGAGCTCCCGGCCAGGCTGAGCATCCCAGGATTTCTTTTCCATTACAGCTCGGAAGCATTTCAGAAAGGTGGTCGGAAAGGGGCAAAGAGAGTGATGATTGTCATCACAGATGGAGAGTCCCACGACAGCCCTGACCTGGAGAAGGTGATCGAGGACAGCGAGAGGGACAACGTCACCAGATACGCGGTGGCGGTGAGTGGGGGGTGGCCCTGGATGGGGTGGTTGGAGGAAAGGATCCAGTGGTTTGAGTGAGCTGATCCAGGCTGGGATGGTGTGATCTGAGGAAAGGATCCAGTGGTTTGAGGGATCTGATCAGACTGGGATGGTGTGATCTGAGGAAAGGATCCAGTGGTTTGAGGGATCTGATCAGGCTGGGATGGTGTGATCTGAGGAAAGGATCCAGTGGTTTGAGGGATCTGATCAGACTGGGATGGTGTGATCTGAGGAAAGGTTCCAGTGGTTTGAGGGATCTGATCAGGCTGGGATGGTGTGGTTTGAGGAAAGGATCCAGTGGTTTGAGGGATCTGACCCAGGCTGGGATTGTCTGGTTTGAGAAAAGGATCAGTGGTTTGAGTGATTTGATCCAGTCTGGGATGGTGTGGTTTGAGGAAAGGATCCAGTGGTTTGAGGAAACTGATCCAGTCTGGGATTGTCTGATTTGAGAAAAGGATCCAGTGGTTTGAGGGATTTGATCCAGTCTGGGATTGTCTGATTTGAGGAAAGGATCCAGTGGTTTGAGGGATCTGATCCAGGCTGGGATGGTGTGGTTTGAGGAAAGGATCCAGTGGTTTGAGGGATTTGATCCAGTCTGGGATTGTCTGGTTTGAGGATGGGATCCTCATGCTCATGGTTTGAGTGATCTGATCCTGTCTGGGATGGTGTGGTTTGAGGAAAGGATCCAGTGGTTTGAGGGATCTGATCCAGTCTGGGATGGTTTAATCTGAAGAAAGGATCCAGTGGTTTGAGGGATATGATCCAGTCTGGGATTGTGAGGTTTGAGGAAAGGATCCAGTGGTTTGATTGAGCTGATCCAGTCTGGGATTGTGAGGTTTGAGGAAAGGATCCAGTGGTTTGAGGGATCTGATCCAGTCTGGGATTGTCTGATTTGAGGAAGTTGGAACTGGGAGGACTTGGGAGTGATCCCAGGGGTGCCCTGGCAGTGTCCCCACCACCTTTGAAGGGCTTCTTGCTGCTCATCCTCCTTCTGCAGGAGCTGCAGGATCCCTCCTTTTTGGGATGCTGCTCTTGGGATCCTGCTGCTGATTCCCTGTGCCTTGTGCCACCCAAATTACACGAGGGGTGCCTGGCCTGGTCCCCCCCTTTTTCTCCTGGGTGTCCCATGCCCAGGCTGTTGGGTTCCTTCCATGTGGACATTCCTTGGGTGCTTTGGGATGGCACCTCCTGAGTTCAGGAAACCTCCTAAGTCTTGCATTGCTCTTTCCACCCCAGGTCCTGGGTTATTACAACAGAAGAGGGATCAATCCTGAAGCCTTTTTGAAGGAGATCAAGTTCATAGCCAGCGACCCAGATGACAAACATTTCTTCAATGTCACAGATGAAGCAGCACTCAAGGACATCGTGGATGCCCTGGGGGAAAGGATATTTAGTTTGGAAGGTCAGTGATGTTCCTTCCCCACACATTCCAGCCCAGCCAGGCTGCAGTGGGGTGCTTCAGAGGTCCTTGGTTTGTTGAGTTTTCCCCAAAATCTGATACAGAACCTGAAATCACACCTGGGAGATGTTAGTGAATAAGCTCCAGGGCTTGGGTTTTGGGCCAGTTCTCTTTAATTTGGATGAGGGGGGAGTCAAGGACACTCTCAGTGAGTTTGCAGATGGCACCAGGTTGGGTGGGAATGTTGAGATGATGGAGGGCAAGAAGGTTCTGCAGAGAAGGACCTGGCCAGGCTGGATCCATGGGATGAGGTTCTGGAGAGGGACCTGGCCAGGCTGGATCCATGGGATGAGGTTCTGGAGAAGGACCTGGCCAGGCTGGATCCATGGGATGAGGTTCTGGGGATGGATCTGGCCAGGTTGGATCCATGGGATGAGGTTCTGGAGAGGGACCTGTCCAGGTTGGATCCATGGGATTGAGGTTCTGGGGATGGATCTGGCCAGGCTGGATCCATGGGATTGAGGTTCTGGGGATGGATCTGGCCAGGCTGGATCCATGGGATTGAAGTTCTGGGGATGGACCTGGCCAGGTTGGATCCGTGGGATTGAGGTTCTGGGGATGGACCTGGCCAGGTTGGATCCATGGGATGAGGTTCTGGAGAAGGACCTGGCCAGGCTGGATCCATGGGATGAGGTTCTGGAGAAGGACCTGGCCAGGCTGGATCCATGGGATGAGGTTCTGGAGATGGACCTGGCCAGGCTGGATCCATGGGATTGAGGTTCTGGAGAAGGACCTGTCCAGGTTGGATCCATGGGATGAGGTTCTGGAGAAGGACCTGGCCAGGCTGGATCCATGGGGATCGAGGTTCTGGGGATGGACCTGGCCAGGCTGGATCCAAGGAATCAGGTTCTGCAGAGAGGGACCTGGCCAGGTTGGATCCATGGGATTGAGGTTCTGGAGAAGGACCTGGCCAGGTTGGATCCATGGGATGAGGTTCTGGAGAAGGACCTGGCCAGGCTGGATCCATGGGATGAGGTTCTGGAGAAGGACCTGGCCAGGCTGGATCCATGGGATGAGGTTCTGGAGAAGGACCTGGTGGGACACACTGGATGCTCATCCCAACCTATCAGCCCCTCCAGGAAAGCAAAAGTTCCATTAAATATAAATTCCCTTTGTTGTTGTTTTGTTTTATTTTTTTTTTTTTTTTTAAGGAACCAACAAGAATGAAATCTCCTTTGGCCTGGAAATGTCCCAGACTGGATTTTCATCCCATGTTGTGGAAGTAAGAGACTAAATGTGTGGGTTGTTTTGGTTTTTTTGGGGCAGGTTATTAATCACCAAGTTAAAATTCTAACATCATTTCAACTCTGAGCTTTCCTCAGGAGGAAAAGCACTGGAAAAATAGGAGTGGGGTGGAAATGTCCTATTTAAACACCTCCACCTTTCCACGTGTGGAGAACAATTTCTTTTTTAATCAATTATTTTTTTTTTTTTTGCCATTTGCAACACTCCTCCCCTTCTCTGTAAAACACCTGATTTGGGGAAGGAACAATTTGCTGGTTTTTTTGTTTTTTTTTTTAAATTCTCCA
Source organism: Heliangelus exortis (assembly GCF_036169615.1). Taxonomy (NCBI): domain Eukaryota; kingdom Metazoa; phylum Chordata; class Aves; order Apodiformes; family Trochilidae; genus Heliangelus; species Heliangelus exortis. The sequence goes on from NC_092432.1 coordinate 1,227,138, forward strand.
ACCTCCAATATACAACCAGCATTGGGGGGACCAATCCCAACCTCTTCTGGGGGACCAATCCCAATCCCAAGCCCTTGGCTCCCCTCCTCCATCCCAGCAGGAGTTAATTGGGGCCGTTTTGGGGGAATTAATTCCAGTGGGGCAGGAAACCCCCTCCAATTATCCCTGCTCCCCCCATCTCCAGGATGGGATCTTGCTGGGGGCAGTGGGTGCCTACGACTGGAACGGAGCCGTCCTGAAGGAAACCAGCAGTGGGAAGGTCATTCCCTTGAGGGAATCCTATCTCCAGGAATTCCCTGAGGAGCTGAAAAATCACGGAGCTTATTTAGGTAAGAAAACCAAAGCCCCAGGGGGATGAGTTCCTGGGGTTTGGAAGCTTCTTAATAGGGAGCACAAGATATTTGGGTGACCAAGAGCAGGCAGAGCTCCCAGAGGAGGTGGCCCCGTGCCCAGCTGGTTGTCACCTCCCCCCAGCAGGACATCTGAGGGGTCTGTCCCCTCCTGGGAACCTCCAGCATGGCTCAGGGTGTGCAGGGCAGGAGTGATTGAAATCATAGAACCCAGCCCAGGTTGGGTTGGAGGGGGATTCAAGCCCATCCAGGGCCCAAATCCCACCTGGATGGGTTCTGGGTGACTGCGGGAGGTGCCCCTGCTCTGGGAAGGGACCCAATGGGTTGTGAGGTCCCTTCCCACCCCACACATTCCCTGATTCCCTGGTTCTCTGACTCCCTGGTTTCCTGGTTCCCTGATTCTCTTATTCCCTGGTTCCCTGATTCCAATTCTCTGGTTCCCTGGTTCCCTGATTCCTTGGTTCTGATTCCCTAATTCTCTGATTCCCTGGTTTCCTGATTCCCTGATTCCCTGATTCCTTGATTCCCTGATTCCTTGATTCCCTGGATCCCTGGTTCCCTGGTTCCCTGATTCCCTGATGATTCCCTGCTTCCCTGCCTGTATTTTTCCTGCCATTCCCTTCCAGCCTTTTCCCACCTCTGGATCCCATTTTCCTGCCCAGGAATCTCCTCTCCAGACACAAACACCACGAGGCTCAGGAGGCTGAAGCATCACCCTTCCCACATCCTACCATGGAATCCCAGCCTGGATTGGATTGGAAGGGACCTTAAATCCCCCCCAGTGCCACCCAGGGACCCCTCCCACCCCCCCAGGGTGCTCCAAGCCCCATCCAAACTCCCACATTTCCAGGGCTGGGGCAGCCACAGCTTCTGGGGGCACCCTGGGGCTCAGCACTGAATTTCTCCCTCCCATCTCCTCTTTTCCAGTTCCAAGCCATCCCCCCACATCCCATCAAGGGATGGAGCATCCATCCATCCCCCCAGAGCCCCTCTTGGGGTCACCTCCCTCACCTGCTCCAGGGGGATGACAAGGAAGGGGCATCCTTGGGCAACCCTGGGGTGGGGGCAGCACCTCCAAACTCTTTTTCTGGGAAAAAGAGGGAACAACCACAGGGTCCCTTTGGGCATCTGCCACCCAACCTACAGCCAGAGAATCCCCAGCCTGGGCTGGGTTGGAAGGGACCTTAAATCCCCCCCAGAGCCCCCCCTGCCATGCTCAGGGACCTCTCCCACCCCTCCAGGGTGCTCCAAGCCCCATCCAACCTTGGACACTGCCAGGGATGGGGCAGCCACAGCTTCTGGGGGCACCCTGGGGCTCAGCACCCTCACCCCACAGAATTTCTGCTCCAAATCTCCCCTCTTCCAGTTTCAAGCCCTTTCCCCCCATCCCACCCCCTCCAGGCCCTTCTCTAAAGCCTCTCTCCTTTCCAGAAGATGCAGAAGTAGCTTGGAGCCAGCCCAGCCCAGGCCATCTGTGGGGTTTCCAGGAATAGTTTAAAAAGCTCTGATGAAATTCCATGCCTAGGGAGGAAATACCTGCTGGGTTAATCCCTTCCATCTGCAGCTGAGCAAAAACCTCAGCCTGCTCTGCAAATCCAGGCTCTTTTTGGAGCTGTGTGTGTGCCAGGCTGAGCTGCCCCAGGGCAGGGAATGGGATGGGATGCTGGAGGCTCAGCCAGCAGAATTTTAGGGCTTTTCCCTTTCACTGGGGACACAAAGAACCCCTGGACACATAGGGTGACAGCAAAGTGTCCCCCAGGCTTGGCTGGGTAGGTGGGAAAGTGTGAGGGGGTTTGGCTGGGCTGTGGTTTTCCCATTGCCTGGAGTAAGAAATAAATAAATCTTCAGGAAACACCAGTGCATCCCATGCCCTCACTTGGAACAGAGGATCCCTCAGATCCCTTCCATCCTAAACCATTCCAGGATCCTGGTAGGAGCAGCCCTGCTTGCCCAGTGCCAGGACCTGGGGACTTCAAGGCTGATGCTTGGAATTTAGGGAGAGAGAGACCCCAGGTCCAGCCCATGCCCAGGGAATGGGGTCCCTAAATCCTGAGAATTTAGGGAGACAGAGACCCCAAGTAGAGCCCATGCCCAGGGAATGGGGTCCCTAAATCCTGAGAATCCTGAGAATTTAGGGAGACAGAGACCCCAGGTCCAGCCCATGCCCAGGGAATGAGGTTCCTAAATCCTGAGAATCCTGAGAATTCAGGGAGATAGAGACCCCAGGTCCAGCCCATGCCCAGGGAGTGAGGTCCCTAAATCCTGAGAATCCCTGGAGATGCTCAACATTCAGCTGGATGTGAGGGATCTGATCCAGCATGGGGGTTGCCCACGGTTTTGAGCTTCTAAGAATTTAAGTCACATTTAAAACTGAGCATCCAGAGTGCAGGGATCCAGAGTTGGGTTTGCAGGGAAAGGATCCAGAGCTGGGTTTGCAGGGAAGGGATCCAGAGGTGGATTTGCAGGGAAGGGATCCAGAGCTGGGTTTGCAGAGAAGGGATCCCAGAGTTGGGTTTGCAGGGAAGGAATCCAGAATTGGGTTTTCAGGGAATGGATCCCAGAGTTGGGTTTGCAGGGAAGGGATCCAGAGGTGGATTTGCAGGGAAAGGATCCAGAGGTGGTTTTGCAGAGAAGGGATCCAGAGGTGGATTTGCAGGGAAGGGATCCAGAATTGGGTTTGCAGGGTGGAAGGATTGCTCAGGACCATTCCCTTGGGCTGGGAATTCTGGAGGGACTCATGAGCAAAGCTCTTGATGAATTCATGGCTCTTATTGAGCAGAAATCAGAGCACCAAGCTTTGCTGACTTGATCTTTGAAGACATCCAGGTTCCCAGCTCCCCAGGCTGGGATGTATCCAGCATCCTGGGGTTCATGGGAAGCTGGGAGGTGCTGGAGGAGCTCGGTGCTCACCCTGCACCCATTCCCCCTTCCAGGCTACACCGTGTCCTCTGTCATATCCACCAACCACGAGAGGATTTACGTTGCTGGAGCTCCCAGGTTCAACCACACGGGGAAAGTCATCATCTTCAGCATGCACAGCACCCGAAACCTCACCATCCACCAGGCCCTGAAGGGCGAGCAGGTGACCCTCAGGGTGCTGCCTTCTGAGGGGATTTTTCTCCACCAGTTCCCTCCTTTCCTTTGGCCCTCTGTTTTATTTCAGTGGCTGAGCCATTGAAACACTCTGGGGGTGTCCAGGGGGAGCTGGGGGTGTCCGGGCTCTCACTACACCCCCAGCTCTGAGGATGCAGCAGGGATGGGGCTCAGGGTGTCACAGAACCCCAGCCTGCTTTGGGATAAAGGGTTGATGTTCTTGGACTTGATGATCTCAGGGGTTTTTTCCAACCTGGCTGATTCTGTGATTGATTCTGAGATCCATTTTCTGGGACTTGTTGCATTTGGGAGCCACTTTCCCACCTACTCAGCAGAGCTGCTGGGAGTTCAAAAGCAAAACCTCACTGCTTGCTGCTGCTCCTGATCAGGGAGGAGAAGGAAAAGGGTTTCTTATCTCATTCAACCCTTATCTGAGGCAGCAGCAAGGATGAGCAAGGTCTGCAGGGAAGCAAGCATGAGATTTATGTGCACAGAAGGGGGAAACCTGCCCCTAAAAGCATTTCTTACCTCATCATCATCATCACCCCAGCCTGGGCTGGGTTGGAGGGAGCTTAAATCCTCCCCATTCCCCCCCCTGCCATGCTCAGGGACCCCTCCCACCCCCCCAGGGTGCTCCAAGCCCCATCCAAACTCCCACATTTCCAGGGCTGGGGCAGCCACAGCTTCTGGGGGCACCCTGGGGCTCAGCACTGAATTTCTCCCTCCCATCTCCTCTTTTCCAGTTCCAAGCCATCCCCCCACATCCCATCAAGGGATGGAGCATCCATCCATCCCCCCAGAGCCCCTCTTGGGGTCACCTCCCTCACCTGCTCCAGGGGGATGACAAGGAGGGACCTTAAATCCTCCCTATTTCCCCCCCTGCCATGCTCAGGGACCCCTCCCATCCCCCCAAGGTGCTCCAAGCCCCATCCAAACTCCCACATTTCCAGGGATGGGGCAGCCACAGCTTCTGGGGTCACCCTGGGGCTCAGCACCCTCACCCCACAGAATTTCTCCCCAAAATCTCCCCTCTTCCAGTTTAAAGCCATTTCCCCCCATCCCATCCCATCCCATCCCATCCCAAGTCCCTCCCCAGCTTTCCTGGAGCCCCTTCAGGCACTGGGAGCTGCTCTGAGCTCTCCCCATTGCAGTTTTCTCTTCTCCAGGCTGAACACCCCCAACTTTCCAAACTTTGGGGGTGGGGCTGGCAGTGTCCCCAGATGCTGGGAGCCTTCCTCTCACCCCCTCCTCCCTCTCCTGCAGATCGGCTCCTACTTCGGCAGTGAAATCAGCTCCCTGGACGTGGATGGTGATGGTGTCACGGATGTGCTGCTGGTGGGAGCTCCCATGTTCTTCAGCGAGGGCCGGGAGCGGGGCAGGGTCCATGTCTACACCCTGCGGGAGGTGGGTGCGGGGCCAGCAGCTCCGCGGGTTCCGTGTCCCCTCCTGTCACCTCCCGGAGGTGGCTCCGGGCTCCAGGCTCCCGGCAGCTTCCCTGCCACCCCCTGAGGGCACGGGCAGCCCGGTCCCAAGGCAGCAGAGCTTGGCAGCTCCAGGAGGATTTCTCTCTTTGTCTCGTTCTCCAACAACCTCTGGGGCTTTGCTGGCTGCCAGCTTGGAGTGGAGCCACCTCCCCTCCAGCTCCTCTCCTCATCTCGGGATGAGGTTCAACATTCCAAGTGCTGGGTCCAGCACTTTGGCCCCAACAACCCCCTGGGGAGCTCCAGGCTGGGCACAGAGTGGCAGAAAGGGAGCTGGGAGTCTGGATTGCCAGGAAGCTGAAGAGGAGGCAGCAGTGTGCCCAGGTGGCCAAGAAGGCCAATGGCATCCTGGGCTGGCTCAGGAAGAGCGTGGCCAGCAGGTCCAGGGAAGGGATTCTGCCCCTGTGCTCAGCCCTGGGGAGGCCACAGCTTGAGTCCTGTGTCCAGTTCTGGGCCCCTCAGCTCAGGAAGGAGCTTGAGGTGCTGGAGCAGGTCCAGAGAAGAGCAAGGAGGCTGGGAAGGGATCCAGCAGAATTCCTGTGAGGAAGGGCTGAGGGAGCTGGGGGTGTTGAGGCTGGAGAAGAGGAGGCTCAGGGGAGACCTCATCACTCTCTCCAACTCCCTGAAAGGAGGTTGGAGCCAGGGGGGGGTTGGGCTCTTTTCCCAGGCAACTCTCAGCAAGACAAGAGGGCACAAGAGGTCTCAAGTTGTGCCAGGGGAGGTTTAGGTTGGACATGAGAAAGAATTTCTTTCTGGAGAGGGTGCTCAGCCATTGGAATGGGCTGCCCAGGGAAGGGGTGGATTCTCCATCCCTGGAGATATTTCAAAAGAGCCTGGATGTGGCACTCAGTGCCATGGGCTGGGAACCACGGGGGGAGTGGATCAAGGGTTGGACTTGGTGAGCTCTGAGGTCCCTTCCAACCCAGCCAATTCCATGATTCTGTGATTCTATGATTGCTGCTATCAGCCAGGAGAAGCTCTCAGCTCCCAGTAAGGCATGGGATGCAAGCTGGGATGTCTCCAAAGGATCATTCCCCACCCATCCCCACTTCCCTCAAACCCATTCCCTCTATCCCGGGGGGGTGGGGACCAGCACAGTCCATCCCTCCAGGGGCACTGATGGGACACGTGCCACCCCTGTCCCCTTCTCTGGCACCCAGCAGCACCCTGGGACAGGACAAGCCTTCTCTCTGCCCTTAAATCTGGGTGAAAATTCAGTTTTTAAGCCCAGTCCATCAGGATTAGGAGCTGTGAGGGGCAGCCAGCGGGTCCATACCCACGGCTACAAATCCTGCCTGGAGCAGGGAGAGTCCCCCCATCCAAATCACAACTTTAAGGCAATTATTTACCGAGGTTGCCATAAAAAGGAGGCCAAGGCAGCATGGGGCTCATCCATCCCTGAGGATGTGCTGAGCTGAAGTCCCACGGAGGTCTCTCCCCTCCTTCCTTGGAGAAGCCGCTCGCGCGTCGCCGCGTCCGCTTTTCCTTTGAGGGTTTTCTTCTCTTGCCAGACACGTTGCTGATGGGTTCGGGGTTATTTTTGGGGTTTTTTTTAAATGCTTACTTACCTTTTCCCTTTGTCTGGCCCAGCAGAACCTCTTCGTTTCCAGTGGTGCCCTCGTGGATCTCCAGAGCTACCAGAACTCCCGCTTCGGCTCCTGCATCGCCGCCGTCCCCGACCTCAACCAAGACTCCTACAACGACCTCGTTGTTGGGGCCCCTTTGGAGGACGAGCACCAAGGAGCCATCTACATCTTCCTTGGCTTTGAAAAAACCATCCTGAAGCAGTACAAGCAGGTACAGGACAACAAGGATGGGTTGTCCTCATCCTTCATCAGAATAAATGTCACCTGGGGGTGCTCTGAGGGAGAGGGGAATAAGTTCACCCTCAGGGTTTTGTTGTTAATTATTATTTAATTTGTTGTTTGTTGTTTAATTTGTTGTTAATTGTTATTTAATTTGTTGTTAATTATTGTTTAATTTGTTAATTATTTAATTTGTTGCTGGGTGTTTTGTGAGGGGTGTGAGGTAAAGCAAAGGGAGGGTATGGAAAACGTGCTTGGGTCTAAGGGCAGTAATACATATTATGTATAAAACATTATTATATATAAATAATACATATAATAACATATATTATTCTACATGCACATTATATATACGTGTAATAATACATATTATGATATATTATTATATTTACCTATTCATTATAAGGTATGAATTCATTCTAGTGTGTGAATGTAGTCACTATAATGTATAATGGATGTATAAAAGAATACAGAATGTTATAATAATATAAAATGATATAAAAGATTCCTCACACCTGTGAGAAATAATACCCCATGCAGAGAAAATTCAGCAGAAACCTCTGGATCATATCCCTGAAGAGAATCTGCTCTCATTCCTGGAAAATCCAGGTGCAATCACCTGGAAGGGACATTTTCCACAGGGTGTTTGGGATCGGTGTGGCAAAGCCCCCCATGAGCTGGAAAGCATCCCAGGTTCTTCCCTTTGTTTTCCAGAGGGTGGCAGCTGCTGAGCTGGCCCCGGGCTTGATGTATTTTGGATGCAGCATCCATGGGCAGCTGGACCTGAACGAGGATGGACTGGTGGACCTGGCTGTGGGCTCTCTGGGGAATGCTGTGCTGCTCTGGTGAGCTCTCTCTCTCTCTCCCCTGCCCCCAAAATGGGTGCAACGTGCTGATTTTTTCTAAGGAAGGTCAAAATTTGCCCATCTTCCCATAGAAATGACCCCTTGGACAGCAGGACCAGGGGATTTCTGGGCACTTAAGACCTAGAAGGGCCCCAGAGCTGGGGTTGGGTTGAATTTCCTCAGGAGTTCCCCAGGGGTTTCAACCCAGCTGATTTGTGGTGTCTTTCCCAGGCTCCCTCTGCTGATTAATGAAAAAGACAATTTAATATTCACAACTATTGATTACTCTTTAGAAAAGTCCCTTGGAGCTGTTAGGATGGAGGGGATGCAGAGATGGGATCTGCTTTGGGAAGTTTTGCTGTGCAAAATCCTGCTCTTGGTGTAAGCAGTGACACCTCCAAGAGATTTTTCCCTTCCAAGCCCTACAAAACCGAGCTGTGAGTAGGGTCAGCATCTTGTGGTCACCCTCAGCCTCGAGAAAATGGGGCGAAAAGAGTAAATCTGGAGGTTTTTGGAGGCTTGTGCTGCAGACACCAGGGACATCCTCTGCCCTACCTCATCTCCTGATCCTTCCTTGTCCCCCAGGTCCCGCAGCGTGGTCCAGATCAACGCCAGCATCCACTTTGAGCCCCCCAAGATCAATATTTTCACCAAGGACTGCAAGAGGAATGGGAAGGAGGCCACTTGCATGACAGCCTTCACCTGCTTCACCGCTGTCTTCCTCTCAGCTCACTTCCAGACAGCCAGTGTGGGTAAGCAGAGCAGGAAAAATCCCAATTCCTGCTTGGCTGACATCTCCAGCCCTGAGAAAAAAACCACCCAGGAGCTTCTGGAGCCATGCACATGGCCACATCCTTTTTTTTTTTTTTTTACCCTCTCCCTATCCTGGATGTCCCAGCCAGGATGGGGGCTCTGCCATGAAGCCAGGAAACCTCCCCCCCCCCCTCCCCCAAGGAACCAGTGTGCATGTGTTTAGTTTAGAGAGGAGATTTTGGGGAGAAATTCTGTGGGGTGAGGGTGCTGAGCCCCAGGGTGCCCCCAGAAGCTGTGGCTGCCCCAGCCCTGGAAATGTGGGAGTTTGGATGGGGCTTGGAGCACCCTGGGGGGGTGGGAGGGGTCCCTGAGCATGGCAGGGGGGGCACTGGGGGGGATTTAAGGTCCCTCCAACCCAACCCAACCCAGGCTGGGGTTGTGGGATTCTCCAAGCCCCAACACTCCCTGCTCTGCCTGGACAAGGAAATTTCCTCAGCTCCTCCCGTCCTGCAAGGCTTGGGATGCTTTGGAGCAGCTCCAAGGTGGAGCAGTCCCTGGATTTCCTGACCTCAGAGGGAGGGGTCCCTGAGCATGGCAGGGGGGGAATGGGGGGGATTTAAGGTCCCTCCTTGTCATCCCCCTGGAGCAGGTGAGGGAGGTGGCACCAAGAGGGGCTCTGGGGGGATGGATGGAGGCTCCATCCCTTGATGGGATGTGGGGGGATGGCTTGGAACTGGAAAAGAGGAGATACAGGGGGGAAATTCTGTGTTAACCCCCCAGAAGCTGTGGCTGCCCCAGCCCTGGAAATGTGGGAGCTTGGATGGGGCTTGGAGCACCCTGGGGGGGTGGGAGGGGTCCCTGAGCATGGCAGGGGGGGCACTGGGGGGGATTTAAGGTCCAACCCAACCCAAACCAGTCTGGGGTGCTGTGATTCCCTCACCTACAGCCCAGGCTGAGCTTTCCTGCAGCTTTTCTTGTCTTGGTTGGTGTGTTGGGGATGTCCCCAGCAGCTCAGTGAGCAGTGGGGCAGGAGAAGCTGTGCCTGGCCCACGTCCTGCAGAGCTCAGAGCTCATCCCTCCCCCCCCTGCAGCATCCCAACATCTGCTGTCCAGATGTGCCTCTTCCCTCAGATCCCAGGGAATTTCTGGGAAGCCCCTGGTTGCTCTGCACCCCTCACATCTCCCTGTGACCCCGAGGGACTCAGCTGGGCTTGGGGGAACCAAGGGTGGCTTCGGGTCCCTGCAGCCCAGCAGCAAACATTCCCCAAGGAAAATCAAGTCCAAAAGGAAAACTCCCACCCCTTAGAGCAAGGCATTTTAATTCTTTTTTTTTAATTTTATTTTTCACTCTCAAATCTGGTGTTTTTCTCGGAGTTTGCAGGAGGTAAAAAACTGAGTGAGGTTTCATTACCTGTTTACTTTTCCCTCCCATGGCTGGGCTGATGGTTCCTCTTTGCTTTCTTGCACGTTTTGCACCTCATTGGGTGCAAATCCCCTCCTTCTTGGCACGGGGTTGGGGCCTTTTGGTGTCATTTTGACAGCAAATGATCCCCAGTAAATCATCGAGGGGAGGACGAGGGGTGCTCCAGGATCCTCAGAGCTGGAGCAGCTCAGCGTGTGCAGATGTGAGATGCTGCTGGTTCCATACCCTGCCTGGGTTCCACTCAATGCCTTGTAGCAATGAATTTTCCAAGTTCTTTAAGACTTTGAAGAACTTTAGGGCTCCAGGACCTGGACACAGGATGCTTTCACCCAAAAGAACCATCTTGTAGAAGCAAATGATGACAACCACAGCCCGATTTTCCTTTAGTCTGCTCCCTAAGGAGAGGGAGAAAAGAGGGGTTGGATTGCCTGATTTTTATGGGTTTTTTTTACTTTTTTTTGGCCTGCTGTTGTGAGCACAAGCCCAGGGAGAAGCCCTGATGATGGTTCTCCTTCCAGTGCTCCGGTACAACGGGACCATGGATGAGCGGAGGTACAACCCCCGGGCTTACCTGGATGAGAGTGGGGAGAGGCAGATGCAGAAGGGGCTGGAGCTCCAGGCTGGCCAGGAGCACTGTGACACACTCCACTTCCACGTCCTGGTGAGTTGGAGGGAGGACAAGGTTGGGGTTGGCAGCCCTGGGTGGGGGTGATGCTCTGTATCTTGTTGGAAGCAGCCGGGATGCAACTGGAGGAGCCTCGGGGGCATCGTGGGGTTGGGAAGAGCCTTGTCCCCTGTCCCTTGTCCCCTGTCCCTTGTCCCCTGTCCCTTGTCCCCTGTCCCTTCTCCTCCCTTCTCCCTTCTCCCTTCTCCCTTCTCCCTTCTCCCTTCTCCCTTCTCCCTTCTCCCTTCTCCCTTCTCCCTTCTCCCTTCTCCCTTCTCCCTTCTCCCTTCTCCCTTCTCCCTTCTCCCTTCTCCCTTCTCCCTTCTCCCTTCTCCCTTCTCCTCCCTTCTCCCTTCTCCTCCCTTCTCCCTTCTCCCTTCTCCTCCCTTCTCCCTTCTCCTCCCTTCTCCCTTCTCCCTTCTCCCTTCTCCCTTCTCCTCCCTTCTCCCTTCTCCCTTCTCCCTTCTCCCTTCTCCCTTCTCCCTTCTCCCTTCTCCCTTCTCCCTTCTCCCTTCTCCCTTCTCCCTTCTCCCTTCTCCCTTCTCCCTTCTCCCTTCTCCCTTCTCCCTTCTCCCTTCTCCCTTCTCCTCCCTTCTCCCTTCTCCTCCCTTCTCCCTTCTCCTCCCTTCTCCCTTCTCCCTTCTCCTCCCTTCTCCCTTCTCCTCCCTTCTCCCTTCTCCTCCCTTCTCCCTTCTCCTCCCTTCTCCCTTCTCCTCCCTTCTCCCTTCTCCCTTCTCCCTTCTCCTCCCTTCTCCCTTCTCCCTTCTCCCTTCTCCCTTCTCCCTTCTCCCTTCTCCCTTCTCCCTTCTCCCTTCTCCCTTCTCCCTTCTCCCTTCTCCCTTCTCCCTTCTCCCTTCTCCCTTCTCCCTTCTCCCTTCTCCCTTCTCCCTTCTCCCTTCTCCCTTCTCCCTTCTCCCTTCTCCCCTCTCCCCTCTCCCTTTTTCCCCTCTCCCTTTTTTCCCCTTCTCCCTTTTTCCCCTTCTCCCTTTTTTCCCCTTCTCCCTTTTTCCCCTTCTCCCTTTTTCCCCTTCTCCCTTTTTCCCCTTCTCCCTTTTTCCCCTTCTCCCTTTTTCCCCTTCTCCCTTTTTTCCTTTTCCCTTCTCCCTCGTCCCTCATTCCTCCTGCCTCTTCCCTTCCCCCTTGTCCCTCCTCCCTTGTCCCTTCTCCATCCTCCCTTCCCTTCCCCCTTGTCCCTCCTCCCTCTTCTCCCTCCTCCCTCAGCCTGGATAATCTTCCTGCTGGGTTTGAGGTGGTCAGGGATGGAGCAGCAGCAGCTGCTGGGTCCCCAGGCACTGACTTCATAGCAGCCCCAGCTTGCTCAGGGAGGTCATGAACTCCTGACACCCTGCCCAGCCTGCTTCCCTGCTCCAAAATCAGTGAAAATCCCACTTTTTATCCATTGGGAACCAAATGCCTTCGTGGGAGGTTGAGGTGCTCTGAACTCCTGCACCCCTTTGACCCCCAGGGTCCCTGTCCCCAGGTGTAGGGGCTGAAGAAACCTTTGCATCACTCCCAGGGAGCAGCTGATGCTCAAACCTGGCTGAGCTCAGACATTCCCAGGGCGTGAGGAAGATGTTGGGAAGGCCAGAGAGGACCCTGCTGCCAGACTGGGCTGGCCCCAAGCCCTGGCCTGAACTGCTGTGAACTTCTGGGGAACTGAAGTCTGGAGTTTAGGATGGAGCTGGTGACTTAACCTGGGAAACATCTCCCCCCAGAGCATCCCAGTGCAGCCCCTGGGGCTGGGGCAATGCCTGGGGACAGCTTCTGACCAGACAAGCCCCAGGGGAGGCTGGCACCACAGCTCTGTCCCCACTGGGAGCCTGGTTTGGGGACAGCCTTCCCCTCTGAGCATCACTGCTCCCCTCTGAGCATTCCTCTCATCTCTGGGAATCAGCATCTCCAGGTGGAGGAATCCCTACCCCAGCACAGCCACAGGGATGGGTGCTGAGCAGCACCCCTGAGCTTGGGGTGTCCCTGTCACCAGGTGAAGAGTAGCTGGAGAAATAGATCTTTACTTTGGGGAGGATCATCCCACCTCCCAAGGCTGATCCCACACCCCCATGGGATCACCCCACACCCCCAGGATCAAAAGAAATAGATCTTTGCTTTGGGGAGACCTCCCTGGGTCCAGTTTTGGGGTCCAGAAGGAGATGGAGCTGTTGGAGCTGTTTCAGAGGAGGTTCTGGAGATGCTGGAGCAGCTCTGGAGCCAGGGGGAGAAATTTGGGGGTGTTCAGGCTGGAGAGGAAAAGGTTCTGGGGAGACCTCAGAGCAGCTCCCAGTGCCTGAAGGGGCTCCAGGAAAGCTGGGGAGGAACTTGGGATGGGATGAGGGGAAAAGGCTTGAAACTGGCAGAGGGGAGATGGAGAGGAGATTTTGGGGAGAAATTCTGTGCTGGGAGGGTGCTGAGCCCCAGGGTGCCCCCAGAAGCTGTGGCTGCCCCATCCCTGGCAGTGTCCAAGGTTGGATGGGGCTTGGAGCACCCTGAGGGTGTTGTTCATCCTGGAGAGGAGAAAGCTGCTGGATCATCTCACCTTCCTGTAGCTCCTCAGCATGGCCAGGGGCAGTGTCCTTATCAGAGAATCACAGAATTGGCTGGGTTGGAAGGGACCTCAGAGCTCACCAAGTCCAACCCTTGCTCCACTCCCCCCGTGGTTCCCAGCCCATGGCACTGAGTGCCACATCCAGGCTCTTTGGAAATATCTCCAGGGATGGAGAATCCACCCCTTCCCTGGGCAGCCCATTCCAATGGCTGAGCACCCTCTCCAGAAAGAAATTCTTTCTCATGTCCAACCTAAACCTCCCCTGGCACAACTTGAGACCTCTTGTGCCCTCTTGTCTTGCTGAGAGTTGCCTGGGAAAAGAGCCCAACCCCCCCTGGCTCCAACCTCCTTTCAGGGAGTTGGAGAGAGTGATGAGGTCTCCCCTGAGCCTCCTCTTCTCCAGCCTCAACACCCCCAGCTCCCTCAGCCCTTCCTCACAGGACTTGTGCTGGATCCCTTCCCAGCCTCCTTGCTCTTCTCTGGACCTGCTCCAGCACCTCAAGCTCCTTCCTGAGCTGAGGGGCCCAGAACTGGACACAGGACTCAAGCTGTGGCCTCCCCAGGGCTGAGCACAGGGGCAGAATCCCTTCCCTGGACCTGCTGGCCACGCTCTTCCTGAGCCAGCCCAGGATGCCATTGGCCTTCTTGGCCACCTGGGCACACTGCTGCCTCCTCTTCAGCTTCCTGGCAATCCTTCTCCCTGATGGTTTTTCTGTGTCCCCAGGACACAGCTGACTACGTGAAACCTGTCACCTTCTCCATCGAGTACGAGCTGGAGCCCCCTGAGCACGGCCCCATGCTGGATGAGGGGTGGCCCACGTCCCTCAGGGTCTCGGTAGGTGACACCAGTGACCTCCACGGGGACTTTTCCTCACCCCTTTGGCCAGCAGGTTTATCCCTGGCAACATTTCCCCCTTTGTGTGCTGCCCTTCTCATCCCAGCAGCGTGTGTCACCTTCTGTGTCCTCGGAGCTGCGCAACCTGAGGTGGAAAATGTCACCAAGCTGCTCTTGTTGTCCCCCTCAGGTCCCTTTCTGGAACGGGTGCAATGAGGATGAGCACTGTGTCCCTGACCTGGTCCTGGATGCCAGGAGTGATGTGCCCAGTGCCATGTGAGTAGATCCCTCGGAGCATCCCAACCAGGGGGGAGGGAGGAAGGGGTTGTCCCAAATCTATTCCCAAGGCTCCACAACAAAAAACAAAAAGCAAACCAAACAAACAAAAAAAACAACCCCAAACAAAAAAACCCAAAAAAAAAAAAACCCCAAACCAAAACTCAGAAGCCAAAGGATGGTCCCTGGGTTGGAGCTGACACCCCCCTGCCCTCCTCCTCCTCCTCTTCTTCCAGGGATTACTGCAGGAGAGCTCTGAGGAAGCCCCCCCAGGACTGCTCATCCTTCAGCCTCTCCTTTGACACCTCCATCTCCATCCTGGAGAGCAGCAGGAGGAGAGTGGCCGTGGAGGCAACGCTGGAAAACCGGGGGGAAAACGCCTACAGCACCATCCTCAACATCTCCTTCTCCAGGAACCTCCAGTTTGCCAGCTTGATCCCCAAGGTGAGGCTTTTGGGGGGGTTCCCCAAGACAAGGAGGACACGGAGGTGTTGGAGTTAGTCCAGAGAAGGTTCTGGAGGTGCTGGAGCAACTCTGGGGAGACCTCCCTGGGTCCAGTTTTGGGGTCCAGAAGGAGATAGAGCTGTTGGAGCTGGTCCAGAGGAGGTTCTGGAGATGCTGGAGCAGCTCTGGAGCCAGGGGGAGAAATTTGGGGGTGTTCAGGCTGGAGAGGAGAAGGTTCTGGGGAGAGCTCAGAGCAGCTCCCAGTGCCTGAAGGGGCTCCAGGAAAGCTGGGGAGGGACTTGGGACAGGGATGGGATGAGGGGAAAAGGGTTGAAACTGGCAGAGGGGAGATGGAGAGGAGATTTTGGGGAGAAATTCTTGAATTTGAGGGTGCTGAGCCCCAGGGTGCCCCCAGAAGCTGTGGCTGCCCCATCCCTGGCAGTGTCCAAGGTTGGATGGGGCTTGGAACACCCTGGGGGGGTGGGAGGGGTCCCTGAGCATGGCAGGGAGGGGGATTTAAGCTCCCTCCAACCCAACCCAGGTTGGGGTTCTGTGATTCTGTGATCTCAGGCTTTCCAGAAGCATTTCTGATCCCAGCTGGATGAGAAAGCTGTGTCCTAGACCAGAGCTCAGAACTGTCTCCGTGCCCATAAATCAGAGTTGTTTATGGGCTGAGTTTCTAAGCACTCAGAGCCCTTTCTGCTCTTTATTTTGGAAATACCAAAAGAAGTTTGAAGTCTTAAGAGCCTGGCAAGAAGGTCAGAGGCAGCTGAACCGATTTCCCTCTCGGTTTTTCTCCTCCACTAGTTTAAAAATACTCCCTGCACGTGGCCAAGTTCCTGTCAGGGATGGATTTTTGCAGCTGGGATGCACAACTCCTGGATGTCCTGGCTGAGATTTGGGATGTGGGCACAGCTCAGTGCTCAGCTGGGTCCTGCCACATCTCTAGGGATGCAGGAGCCCATCCTGCCCCAGGATTTCCCCCTCCTCCTCCTCCTCCCTTTCCTCAGCAAAATTTGGGAAAGATGCTGATGCTGCTGAGCCCTCTCCCTCCACCTTCCCTCCCCCCCCCCAAAAAAAATGACTTCATCCCCACCCACAGATCCCATGTCCACAGTTTGTTTTTCTACAGCTTGTGCCAAAGGAAAATTGTGGGGAACTTTGCCCACAAAATAAGGGGGGAAAACAAAAAAAAAAATGCATTTTCTGAGCACTGACTTAAACTGAAGTGAAAGGAGGGAAGGAAGGAGGGGGGGATAAAAGCCCCGGGATGGTCAGTGTTGGGGGGGTTGGGGGAAATATTTGTAGGTGGTTAGAGAAGCATCAGTGCTTAATGGGTTCCTGGCTCCTGCTCCTTCTTAATAAGCAAATCCCAACTGGAAAGGAGGGATGTGCAGAAAACCAAATGAAATGTGGTGCCCAGAAAATCCGTGAGGTCAAAACTGCTGAGTGGGAAGGAGCTCCAGGCTGGTGATGGCTGGCAAAGCAGTTTCCATGGGGTTGGAGCTGGGAGTTTCAGCTCCTGGGTAGAACTGGTGGCTCCATCTTGAAAGGAGAGGCCTTGTGAGGCCTAAGAGAGGCCCCAAAAAATTGGGAAAACTCATTGTAGGGATGGAGATTGTGGATAACCAGGGGAGGCAGAGCAGGGTTGGGGTCCCATCCCATCCTTTGGGATAGGCAGGAGCTCCCTCAGGCCGGGAGGTGTTCAAGCAGCAGGAATGTTGGTGTGGAGGTGAGGAAATCCCTAATTCCTCCCTAACTGGTGGCCATGAAGGACAACGCTCATGTTGCCTCCTCATGTTTCCCTGCAACTCCTCCTCACTGAAAGTTCTCCTCCCCCCCAGTTACTGTGCCAAGAACAACCAGGTTTGTTCTTCCCCTGCTGTGGTTAAACTTCCAAAGAGGATTTTTAAAGCTGGAAGTTGCTCCTCTTGGCCCTCTGCAGGAGTGGCCCTAAAAAATTCAGCTGCATGGGAAGGATTCCCAGTGTGCAGCGAGCTGGGGTGGTTGGTTGGGTTGTTGGGGTTGATGGTTGGGTTGTTTGGGTGGTTGGGTTGTTGGTGTGATTGGGTTGTTGGTGTGGTTGGGTTGTTGGTGTGGTTGGGTTGTTGGTGTGGTTGGGCTGTTGGTTGGGTTGTTGGTGTGATTGGGTTGTTGGTGTGGTTGGGTTGTTGGTTGGCTTGGTTGGGTTATTGGTGTGGTTGGGTTGTTGGTTGGTTGGTTGGATTGTTGGTGTGGTTGGTTGGGGTTTTTGGTGTGATTGGGTTGGTTGGTGTGGTTGGTGTGTTGGTTGGTTGCTTGGTTGGGTTGTTGGCTTGTTTGCTTGGTTGTCTGGGGTTGTTGGCTTGGTTGGTTGGGTGGGTTTGTTGGTGTGGTTGGTAGGGCTGTTGGCATGGTTGGTTGGGTTGTTGGCTTGGTTGGTTGGGTTGTTGGCTTGGTTGGTTGGGGTTTTTGGTGTGATTGGTTAGATTTGTTGGCTTGGTTGGTTGGTTGGGTTTGTTGGTGTGGTTGGGTTGTTGGTTGGGTTTTTTGGCTTGGTTGGTTGGGTTGTTGGCTTGGTTGGTTGCTCTTTCCCAGAGCTGGAGGCTGTTTTGAGCCCCAGTGGGGTGTTTGCTGCTTCCATAACGAGCTGGGTGGTGGAGCCCAGGGGTGGTGGGGCCCAGGGGTGGTGGGGCCCAGGGGTGGGGTCCATGGGTGATGGGGCTGATGGGTGGTGGGGCCCAGGGGTGGGGTCCATGGGTGGTGAGGCCCATGGGTGGTGGGGTCCATGGGTGGTGGGGCCCAGGGGTGGGGTCCATGGGTGGTGAGGCCCAGGGGTGGTGGGGTCCAGGGGTGATGGGGCCCGGGGGTGATGGGGCCCAGGGGTGGTGAGGCCCAGGGGTGGTGGGGCCCATGGGTGGTGGGGTCCATGGGTGATGGGGCCCATGGGTGATGGGGCCCAGGGGTGGTGAGGCCCAGGGGTGGTGGGGCCCATGGGTGGTGGGGTCCATGGGTGATGGGGCCCATGGGTGATGGGGCCCATGGGTGATGGGGCCCAGGGGTGGTGGGGCCCAGGGGTGGTGGGGCCCAGGGGTGGTGAGGCCCAGGGGTGGTGGGGCCCAGGGGTGGTGGAGCCCATGGGTGGTGGGGTCCAGGGGTGGTTGGGTTCACAGCTGGGGTGATGGCCACCCCACATCCTCTTGTAGGACGACACAGACATCAACATGGAGTGCCTGAGCGAGGAGAAGAACCCCCAGAGGAGGCTCTGCAATGTCAGCTTCCCCTTCTTCAGAGCCAAGGCCAAGGTAAAACAAAAATAAAATCTTCCCAACCCTCCTCTGTGCCTCTCTGGAGCTTTTCCTTCGCAGGGGGATGGGTGAGCTCCAGGATTTTAAGTTCCCCCCCACCCCCAAAAAAAAAGGAAAAACCTCCAAAAATCTCTCCTGGAGGCCTGGGGCTCCAGGACCAGCTCCCCATGGCCTAGGAAGGCTGGGAATGCATGGAATAGTGAATGAAATAAGATATAAAATGAAATGAAATATAAAATAAAATATAAAATAAAATAAATATTAAATAAAATATAAAATAAAATATAGAATAAAATATAGAATAAAATATAGAATAAAATAAAATATAAAGTAAAATAAAGTAAAATAAAATAAAATAAAATATAAAGTAAAATAAAATAAAATAAAATATAAAATAAAATATAAAATAAAATAAAAAGTAAAATAATATAAAATAAATTATAAAAGAAAATAAAATATAAAGTAAAATAAAATAAAATAAATTATAAAATAAAATAAAAGATAAAGTAAAATAAAATAAAATAAAAAGTAAAATAAAATAAATTAAAATGAAATATAAAATAAAAAAATAAAATATAAAGTAAAATAAAATAAAACAAAATAAAATAAAATATAAAATAAAATAAAGTAAAATAAAATAAAATATAAAATAAAATATAAAGTAAAATAAAATATAAAATAAAATATAAAATAAAATAAATAAAAAATAAAATAATATAAAATAAATTATAAAATAAAGTAAAATATAAAGTAAAATAAAATAAAATAAAATATAAAATAAAAAATAAAATAAAATATAAAGTAAAATAAAATAAAATAAAACAAAATAAAATAAAATATAAAGTAAAATAAAGTAAAATAAAGTAAAATCAAATCAAATCAAATCCTCTAAGTCCCCCTCGTGGCCTGTCCTGGACAGCCGAGGCTCTGCCCAGAGCTCAGCAGCACTGGTGCTGTGCTCAGAGTCGTGTGGGGTTTGGTTTTTCCCTGCCCCTTGTCCCTGTTCCCAACCCCACAGGTTGCTTTCCGCCTGGATTTTGAGCTCAGCAAAGCGGTTTTCCTGCCGAAGCTGGAGATCTCCCTGGCTGCCAGCAGGTGAGTTCTCCGCCCGGATCCCTCCTTCCGCGGCCACAGGAAGGAGCCCGAGGTTTCCCGGGAATCGCCAGAAATTCCCCCAAAGTCTTCCCGGCCCGGGCTCTTTGTGTTTCCCGAGGAATTCGTCCTTTTCCCGCAGCTCCACGCCGAGCCCCGGGGCTCTCGCCCGCTCCGGGTTTCACCTTCCCCGCCCCAAACCCTCCCCGGAAAAGCCACAGATCCGCCTGGAGAATTCCTGCTCCCTGCGCACGGGAAGTGTCCTGACAGCCCGGGAACCTGTCGGGGCTTCTCTTCTGCCTTTGCCTTTGCCTTTGCCTTCTCCTTCTCCTTTTCCTTTTCCTTTTCTTTTTCCTTTTCCTTTTCCTTTTCCTTTTCCTTTTCCTTTTCCTTTTCCTTTTCCTTTTCCTTTTCCTTTTCCTTTTCCTTTTCCTTTTCCTTTTCCTTTTCCTTTTCCTTTTCCTTTTCCTTTTCCTTTTCCTTTTCCTTTCTCTCTCTTTTTAATTTTTTTTCCATTTTTTCTTTTCTTTTTTTATTTTTTATTCTTACTTCTTCTTTCTTTCTTCTTCCTTCTTCCTTCTTTTTTCATTTTTCTTCTTCTTTCTTCTTCCTTTTTTATTCTTTCTTCTTCTTCTTTCTTCTTCTTCTTTCTTTTTTCTTCTTTCTTTTTTCTTCTTTCTTTTCTCTTCTTTCTTTTTTCTTCTTTCTTTTTTCTTCTTTCTTTTTTCTTCTTTCTTTCTTCTTTTCTTCTTCCTTCTTCCTTCTTCCTTCTTCCTTCTTCCTTCTTCCTTCTTCCTTCTTCCTTCTTCCTTCTTCCTTCTTCCTTCTTCCTTCTTCCTTCTTCCTTCTTCCTTCTTCCTTCTTTTTTATTCTTCTTTTTTCTTTTTTCTTCTTTCTTCCTTCTTTTTTCTTCCTTCTTTTTTTTCTTCTTTTTTTTCTTTTTTCTTCTTTCTTCCTTCTTTTTTCTTCCTTCTTTTTTTTCTTCTTTTTTTTCTTTTTTCTTCTTTCTTCCTTCTTTTTTCTTCTTTCTTCTTTCTTTTTTTTTTTCTTCCTTTTTTTTTCCTCTTTCTTCTCCTTTCTCCTTTCTTTTTCTTTCTTCTCTTTCTCCTTTTCTTTCCATCACTTCCAGAGCAGAGAACTCTCCACCCCCTCAAACCCTCTCCAGCTGTCCCACTCCTACCTATAAACCAATTCTCCTTCCATCCTGCCCAGAAAGCAGCAATTCAGCCCCTTCCTCACCTCCTTCCTACAGCTCCCACCCCTAAAAAAAAAATAAAAAATAAATATTCAGAGGGGAGGGGGCTTTTTTCCTGACCTTTTCCTGCAGTGACAGCGAGGAGAAGGAAAGCACCAAGCAGGACAACGTTGCCCACCTCAATTTCCACCTGAAATATGAAGCTGATCTGCTCTTCACCAGGTGGGAATTTCAGAAAGGGGATTTTTTTGGGGTTTTTTCCAGGGAAAAAAAATCAGTGCTGGCCCCCTGGGAGCTGTGTTCAGACAGACCCCTGGGGAAACCAGGCTTAAATCTGAGGAGTTTGTTTAAAAAGCTGCAGGAGCCCTAAAATCAGGGATATCAGGGTTGTTTTGTTTTTTTAATTAGGATTTTGATTAAAAAAACCCCAGTGAGGAGGAAGGAACTTTCAGGATGGTTAAATGCAGGGGTGAGCCCTAAAATCAGGGATATCAGGGTTGTTTTGTTCTTTTTTTTTAATTAGGATTTTGATAAAAAAACCCCAGTGAGGAGGAAGGAGCTTTCAGGATGGTTAAATGCAGGGGTGAGCCCTAAAATCAGGGATATCAGGGTTGTTTTGTTCTTTTTTTTTAATTAGGATTTTGATAAAAAAAACCCCAGTGAGGGGCAAGGAGCTTTCAGGATGGTTAAATGCAGGGGTGAGCCCTAAAATCAGGGATATCAGGGTTGTTTTGTTCTTTTTTTTTAATTAGGATTTTGATTAAAAAACCCCAGTGAGGAGCAAGGAGCTTTCAGGATGGTTAAATGCAGGGGTCAGCCCTAAAATCAGGGATATCAGGGTTGGGTTTTGGTTTTTTTTTAATTAGGATTTTGATAAAAAACCCCAGTGAGGAGGAAGGAGCTTTCAGGATGGTTAAATGCAGGGGTGAGCCCTAAAATCAGGGATATCAGGGTTGGGTTTTGTTTTTTTTTTTAATTAGGGTCTTGATAAAAAAACCCCAGTGAGGAGGAAGGAGCTTTCAGGATGGTTAAATGCAGGGGTGAGCCCTAAAATCAGGGATATCAGGGTTGTTGTTGTTTTTTTTTTTTAATTAGGATCTTGATAAAAAAACCCCAGTGAGGAGGAAGGAGCTTTCAGGATGGTTAAATGCAGGGGTGAGCCCTAAAATCAGGGATATCAGGGTTGTTTTTTTTTTTTTTTTAATTAGGATCTTTATAAAAAAAAACCCAGTGAGGAGGAAGGAACTTTCAGGATGGTTAAATGCAGGGGTGAGCCCTAAAATCAGGGATATCAGGGTTGGTTTGTTTTTTTTTTTAATTAGGATTTTGATTAAAAAAGCCCAGTGAGGAGCAAGGAGCTTTCAGGATGGTTAAATGCAGGGGTGAGCCCTAAAATCAGGGATATCAGGGTTGGGTTTTGTTTTTTTTTTTAATTAGGGTCTTGATAAAAAAACCCCAGTGAGGAGGAAGGAGCTTTCAGGATGGTTAAATGCAGGGATAAGCCCTAAAATCAGGGATATCAGGGTTGTTTTGTTCTTTTTTTTTAATTAGGATTTTGATTAAAAAACCCCAGTGAGGAGGAAGGAGCTTTCAGGATGGTTAAATGCAGGGGTGAGCCCTAAAATCAGGGATATCAGGGTTGGGTTTGTTTTTTTTTTTTAATTAGGGTCTTGATAAAAAAACCCCAGTGAGGGGGAAGGAGCTTTCAGGATGGTTAAATGCAGGGGTGAGCCCTAAAATCAGGGATATCAGGGTTGTTTTGTTCTTTTTTTTCATTAGGATTTTGATAAAAAAACCCCAGTGAGGAGGAAGGAGCTTTCAGGATGGTTAAATGCAGGGGTGAGCCCTAAAATCAGGGATATCAGGGTTGTTTTTATTTTTTTTTTTAATTAGGATCTTGATAAAAAAAACCCAGTGAGGAGGAAGGAGCTTTCAGGATGGTTAAATGCAGGGATGTTGTTGAAGAGGGAGATTTAATTATTTTATTTTCTTTTTTTAAGGGAAAAAATGATAGGAAAAAATATTCCTAATGGGTGTCTGGGCCAGTAGCCATCCCAGAAAAAAAATCCTCCCCCCAGAAGCTGGGTTTGGGCTTGGATAATGAGGAAAGGAGGGGGCTGAGGCACAGCTGGTCATTTATTCACCTGATGAGAAGCACATTCCTTGGCAGTTCTTGCTGGAATTCTTGGATTTTTCAGGCCTTCAGTCATTTTCCTGATTTTAACACCAGGGGCAGGGGGGCACTGCAAAAAAAAAACCATAAAAAAAACCACTTTAATGCTGAGAATGTCTGGATTTGGAGTGTGAGAAAAGGGCAGTGTAAAAAAGGCAGAACTTGGAGGGAAATAACAGCAAAAAAAAATGCAAGTCTGGGCTCCTCCTGGGGGAAAATGAGGGAATAATCTGAGTTTTGGGGGACCCATTATGGGAGCTCCTGGCCAGCATCCCACAGACACCTGAGTTCTCCTGGAGAGGGGAGAACCTGGAGAGGTTCTCCTGGAGCTGGGATTTTCCTGCCAGGATTTATAGGTGGAACTCAAGCTGCCAAGCTTGGGTGTCTCTTGTCAGGTGAGAGAAAAACCCTATAAAAAAAAAAAAAGGAAAAAAATCCCCCAGGAGCAGAAAAGCTTGGAAATCCCTCTGGTTTTTCTTGTGTGAGGAGGAACCAGGAGGTGGTGGCTCCTCCTGGGGGAAAATGTGGAAATAATCTGAGTTTTGGGCCACTCCAGTGAGCAGGGGAACCCATCATGGGAGCTCCTGGCCAGCATCCCACAGACACCTGAGTTCTCCTGGAGAGGGGAGAACCTGGAGAGGTTCTCCTGGAGCTGGGATTTTCCTGCCAGGATTTATAGGTGGAACTCAAGCTGCCAAGCTTGGGTGTCTCTTGTCAGGTGAGAGAAAAACCCTATAAAAAAAAAAAAAGGAAAAAAATCCCCCAGGAGCAGAAAAGCTTGGAAATCCCTCTGGTTTTTCTTGTGTGAGGAGGAACCAGGAGGTGGTGGCTCCTCCTGGGGGAAAATGTGGAAATAATCTGAGTTTTGGGCCACTCCAGTGAGCAGGGGAACCCATCATGGGAGCTCCTGGCCAGCATCCCACAGACACCTGAGTTCTCCTGGAGAGGGGAGAACCTGGAGAGGTTCTCCTGGAGCTGGGATTTTCCTGCCAGGATTTACAGGTGGGATTCAAGCTGCCAAGCTTGGATGTCTCTGTCAGGCGAGAGAAAAACCCTACAAAAAAAAAAGGAAAATTCCCCCAGGAGCAGAAAAGCTTGGAAATCCCTCTGGTTTTTCTTGCATGAGGAGGAACCAGGAGGTGGTGGCTCCTCCTGGGGGAAAATGAGGGAATAATCTGAGTTTTGGGGGACCCATTATGGGAGCTCCTGGCCAGCATCCCACAGACACCTGAGTCCTCCTGGAGAGGGGAGAACCTGGAGAGGTTCTCCTGGAGCTGGGATTCTCCTGCCAGGATTTATAGGGAGCTGGGATTTGCCTGCCAGGATTTATAGGTGGAACTCAAGCTGCCAAGCTTGGGTGTCTCTGTCAGGCGAGAGAAAAACCCTACAAAAAAAAAGGAAAAATCCCCCAGGAGCAGAAAAACTTGGAAATCCCTCTGGTTTTTCTTGCCTGAGGAGCCAGGAGGTGGTGGCTCCTCCTGGGGGAAAATGAGGAAATAATCTGAGTTTTGGGTCTCTCCAGTGATGCTCCTGGCCAGCATCCCACAGACACCTGAGTCCTCCTGGAGAGGGGAGAACCTGGAGAGGTTCTCCTGGAGCTGGGATTTGCCTGCCAGGATTTATAGGGAGATGGGATTTTCCTGCCTGGATTTATAGGGAGATGGGATTTGCCTGCCAGGATTTACAGGGAGATGGGATTTTCCTGCCAGGATTTATAGGTGGAACTCAAGCTGCCAACCTTGGGTGTCTCTGTCAGAGGAGAGAAAAACCCTACAAAAAAAAAGGAAAAATCCCCCAGGAGCAGAAAAGCTTGGAAATCCCTCCGGTTTTTCTTGCCTGAGGAGGAACCAGGAGGTGGTTTCCACCCAAAGCAGGGCCAGGAAGTCCAAAAACTCTTTTTTTTTTGTCTTTTCCTTTATCCTCCTGGCTCACACCAGGACATCCAGCCTGGATTATTACGAGGTCAGGTCCAACAGCTCCCTGGACAGAGCCGGCAGCCCCGGGCCCCCCTTCCACTGCACCTTTAGGGTAAGGAGGGGGCTGCAGAGGGGGGGATGGGGATGGGGATGGGGATGGGGATGGGGATGGGGATGGGGATGGGGATGGGTCCCTCTCTCCCAGGGGTGACCCCACGTCCCTGCCCTCTGTCCCCACAGCTCCAGAACCTGGGCTTCTTCCCCGTGGAAGGGGTGACCATCAAGCTCACCGTCCCCGTGGCCACCAGGGCTGGCAACCGCATCCTGCTCCTCACCCACTTCCTGGTGGACCAGGTAGGGAGGGGTTCAGCAGTCATTTCTTTTGATTCTTTTTATTATTTTATTATTTTTTTATTCTTTTAATTATTTTTATTCTTTTATTCTTTCTGTTCTTTTTATTTTGTTATTTTTACTAATTTTATTATTTTTATTATTTTCATTCTTTTTATTCTTTTTAGTTTTATTTGTGTTCTTTTTATTCTTTTTATTCTTTTTATTCTTTTTATTCTTTTTATTCTTTTTATTATTTTTATTTTTATTATTTTTATTATTTTATTACTTTTACTCTTTTTGTTCTTTTTATTCTTTTTATTTTTATTATTTTATTATTTTATTATTTTATTATTTTCATTATTTTCATTCCTATTCTTTTTATTATTTGTATTATTTTACTACTTTTATTAATTTTATTATTTTCATTATTTTCATTATTTTTACTATTTTTATTTTTTATTCTTTTTATTTTTATTATTTGTATCATTTTATTATTTTTATTATTTTTATTATTTTTATTTTGTTATTTTTACTAATTTTATTATTTTTATTATTTTCATTCTTTTTATTCTTTTTAGTTTTATTTGTGTTCTTTTTATTATTTTTATTATTTTTATTATTTTTATTATTTTTATTATTTTATTACTTTTACTCTTTTTGCTCTTTTTATTCTTTTTATTTTTATTATTTTATTATTTTATTATTTTCATTATTTTAATTTTTATTCTTTTCTTTTTATTATTTGTATTATTTTACTACTTTTATTAATTTTATTATTTTCATTATTTTACTATTTTTATTTTTTTATTATTTTTATTTTTATTATTTTTATTATTTTATTATTTTTATTATTTTAATTATTTTAATTATTTTTACTCCTTTTATTCTTTTTATTTATATTATTAGTATTATTTTATTATTTTTATTATTTTAATTCTTTTCATTCTTTTCATTATTTTCATTATTTTTTTAAGCACAGGGAGTTCCTTTCTCCCCCAGGGCCACCCCCCAGAGGTTCTCACCCCCTCCTTCCCCAGACCCCACCATCTGCTCCCAGCTCAGGGCTCTCCCTTGGCCCTTGTTTGGGCTTCTCCTTTTTTCCTTTTACTTGACAAGGGGAAAAGGCTCTGAACTGGAAGAGGGGTGGGATGGAGAGGGGATTTTGGGGAGAAATTCCTGAATTTGAGGGTGCTGAGCCCCAGGGTGCCCCCAGAAGCTGTGGCTGCCCCAGCCCTGGAAATGTGGGAGTTTGGATGGGGCTTGGAGCACCCTGGGGGGGTGGGAGGGGTCCCTGAGCATGGCAGGGGGGGCACTGGGGGGGATTTAAGGTCCCTCCAACCCAACCCAACCCAGGCTGGGGTTGTGGGATTCTCCAAGCCCCAACACTCCCTGCTCTGCCTGGACAAGGAAATTTCCTCAGCTCCTCCCGTCCTGCAAGGCTTGGGATGCTTTGGAGCAGCTCCAAGGTGGAGCAGTCCCTGGATTTCCTGACCTCAGAGGGAGGGGTCCCTGAGCATGGCAGGGGGGGAATGGGGGGGATTTAGGGTCCCTCCTTGTCATCCCCCTGGAGCAGGTGAGGGAGGTGACCCCAAGAGGGGCTCTGGGGGGATGGATGGATGCTCCATCCCTTGATGGGATGTGGGGGGATGGCTTGGAACTGGAAAAGAGGAGATGGGAGGGAGAAATTCAGTGCTGAGCCCCAGGGTGCCCCCAGAAGCTGTGGCTGCCCCAGCCCTGGAAATGTGGGAGTTTGGATGGGGCTTGGAGCACCCTGGGGGGTGGGAGGGGTCCCTGAGCATGGCAGGGGGGGCGCTGGGGGGGATTTGAGGTCCCTCCTTGTCATCCCCCTGGAGCAGGTGAGGGAGGTGACCCCAAGAGAGGCTCTGGGGGGATGGATGGATGCTCCATCCCTTGATGGGATGTGGGGGGATGGAAAAGAGGAGATGGGAGGGAGAAATTGCCCCCCAGAAGCTGTGGCTGCCCCATCCCTTGAAATGTGGGAGTTTGGATGGGGCTTGGAGCACCCTGGGGGTCCCTGAGCATGGCATTAGGGGGGGAACTGGGGGGGATTTAGGGTCTCTCCAACCCAACCCAGGCTGGGGTGCTGGGATTTTCCTGCAGGACAACACAACCTGCAACATCTGGGGAAACACCACAGACTACAGGAGGACCCCAGCTGAGGAGGACCTGACCCGTACCCCACACCTGGTAGGCACCTCTGAGGGCTTCATCCTGCCCCTGGGACTGAGCCCTGCCACCCCAAAACCAGGGAGAAACCCCAAAAAACCCTACAGTGGGGATACCCCCCGGGGAGGATGAGTTTGGATCTTGCTCCCTTCCACGTGGCCCAGCAGAGATGGGACATCCCATCAGCATGGATGCTTCCACAACCCCCCCCAAACCAACCCAGTGAGGGTTTTGGGTTGGGAAGGGTCCATAAATGACCTTTTAGGTTCTTTCCAGCCCAACCCAGTCCGTGAAACCTCTCCCCTTGCAGAACCACAGCAACTCGGACGTGGTTTCCATCGACTGTGACGTGAAATTGGGCCCCAACGAGGAGCTGAACCTGCAGCTGGGTGGCAACCTCTGGATGGAGTCCCTGAAAGCAGTAAGGCACTCGGGGGTCATCCCCCAAAACAACACCTACACCATCAGAACATGGGGGGTTTCCCCTCTCCTTTCCCTCAAAATCCCCCAAAGGAGCCCCCACACCTCAAAAATTCGGTGGTTTGGGGCTTTTTTTGGCCTCTCCTGCAATTCCCTTCCTTCCCAGGCATGTGCTGGGTGATTTTTGTTTCCAAATCCTATTTATTCTCCCAGTGTGTGCACCCAGCACCTCATTAAATCCCAAATTCAGGCCTGAAGTGCCCATATTTTGGGGTGATTGAGCCACACTCCCCATTTCACCAGCATCCTCCTCCCCTCCAGGGATGCAGCAAACCCGTGGGGGGCAAAAAATCTGGGGAAGCAAAGCCACGGGTGGGGGGGATGGGGCACCCAGATAGGGTGCTTGGTCCTCTCCCATTGCTCACATCCAGCATCTTTTTGGGGTTTTTTTGGGGCAGCTGAAGTTCAAGGCACTGAAGGTCACCACCACTGCCTCTCTCCAGCGCCGCTTCGGGAGCCCCTTCATCTTCCGTGAGGAGGATCCCAGCAGGCAGGTGAGCTCACACCTGGAGCCAGGAACTTTGGGAATGCTGCAGCAAGGGCAGAAAAAACTCAAAAAACCCAAAAAACCCCAACCAAGCCCTGCAGACGGGGGTGGGCACAGGTCTGCAGAGCCCTGAGCAACTTGGAGCAGACATCAAGGGAAATGCTGAGCATGGAAGTGATGGGTGGGGTGGGTGTGGGTGTGGGGTGGGTGTGGGGGTCCTCCCCAGCAGCTCCAACATCCCCCAAAAAGGAGGGGAAACGAGTCCATCAGCAGCAAATTTGCAGATGACACCAAGCTGGGGGAAGTGTGGATCAGCTGGAAGGCAGGAGGGCTCTGCAGAGGGACCTGGACAGACTGGAGAGTTGGGCTGATCCCAAGGGGATGAGGTTCAACATTCCAAGTGCCGGGTCCTGCACTTTTGGTGACAACAACCCCAAAAACTGCCCAGCAGAAAAGGCAAGGCCTTTGACACCGTCTCCCACAGGATTCTCCTGAAAAAGCTGTCAGCCCACAGCTTGGACAGGGGCATCTGTGCTGGGTTAGGAACTGGCTGGAAGGGGCCCAGAGAGTGGAGCTGAACGGGGCTGCCTCAAAATGGCGGCCGTGGTGTCCCCCAGGGATCAGTGTTGGGCCCAGTGCTGTTTAATCTCTTTATTGATGATTTAGATGAGGGGATTGAGTCCATCAGCAGCAAATCTGCAGATGACACCAAGCTGGGGGGGAGTGTGGATCAGCTGGAAGGCAGGAGGGCTCTGCAGAGGGACCTGGACAGACTGGAGAGTTGGGCTGATCCCAAGGGGATGAGGTTCAACACAAGAACCCCCTGGGGAGCTCCAGGCTGGGCAGAGAGTGGCAGAAAGGGAGCTGGGAGTCTGGATTGCCAGGAAGCTGAAGAGGAGGCAGCAGTGTGCCCAGGTGGCCAAGAAGGCCAATGGCATCCTGGGCTGGCTCAGGAAGAGCGTGGCCAGCAGGTCCAGGGAAGGGATTCTGCCCCTGTGCTCAGCCCTGGGGAGGCCACAGCTTGAGTCCTGTGTCCAGTTCTGGGCCCCTCAGCTCAGGAAGGAGCTTGAGGTGCTGGAGCAGGTCCAGAGAAGAGCAAGGAGGGTGGGAAGGGATCCAGCAGAATTCCTGGGAGGAAGGGCTGAGGGAGCTGGGGGTGTTGAGGCTGGAGAAGAGGAGGCTCAGGGGAGACCTCATCACTCTCTCCAACTCCCTGAAAGGAGGTTGGAGCCAGGGGGGGTTGGGCTGATATCAGTGGGACAAGAGGGCACAGACTAAAGAATTTTTTCCTAATATCCAACCTAAACCTCCCCTGGCAGAGCTTCAGCTCTGCCAGGGGAGGTTTAGGTTGGATATTAGGAAGAAATCCTTTACAGAGAGGGTGCTGAGGCACTGGAATGGGCTGCCCAGGGAAGGGGTGGATTCTCCATCCCTGGAGATATTTCCAAAGAGCCTGGATGTGGCACTCAGTGCCATGGGCTGGGAACCACGGGGGGAGTGGAGCAAGGGTTGGAGTTGGGGATCCCAGAGCTCTTTTCCAACCCAAATGGTTTGGGATTCTGTGATTCTGCTGCTCCCCCTCCCAGGTAACATTTGAGATCTCCAAGGCTGAGGAATGGCAGATTCCCATCTGGATCATCCTGGGAAGCACCTTGGGAGGGCTTCTGCTCCTGGCCCTGCTTGTCCTGCTGCTCTGGAAGGTGAGGAACCCCTGAGAGAGACCCCCATGATTTGGGGGGGGGAACCCCCTGTCCCTATAAACCCCTCAGCACACAAAAAGTTCCCCTATTCTCTCCCTGCTTCCATCTTCTTCACATTCCCTGCATTTATTCGTTTATTCTGTCCTAATACTGTGAAATATGGCATCAAAATATTACCTGCTGGTAGATACATTGCTAAAAAACACAGATTTTCTATCATAATAATTTATTTAATTATTATATTATTTATATAATTATTTATTTAAAATATATATATATAATTATTTATTTAAAATAAAATATTTATTATTTACACCACCCCCCCCTCCCCTTGGCACAACCCCTTTCCCCAACCGTCCCCTATAATAATGGTGGTTTTTTTTCTTTATTTTTGCTTTTTTTCCTCTCTTTTTAACCCCTCCAGCTTGGATTTTTCAAAAGTGGGAGCCGGAGGCGAGCAGCAGAGAGGGAAGGGGGTACCCAGGGGCTGGAGTGATTTTTTTTTTTTTTTTTTTAAGGGGGGGATCCCCCCTAAATCCCCCTCCCTACCCCTCGCCGGAGCTGCGGGTCCCCTCGATGCTTGAGGGGGTTTTGGGTGCTGAGCAGAAGGAGGAGAGGAGACCCCTGGGTGTGAAGTTCCCAAAAGGGGGCCAAAAGGTAAAAAAAAAAAAAAAAATAAAAGATGAATAAAAATAATAATAATTAAAAAAAAAAAAAAAATGAAAAATTAAAGCAGCCCCCGAACCACCAGGGGATTCCTGAGGAGCTTCAAGGAGGAGGTGGCAGAGGTGCAGGGACACCCAAGCCACCCAAAAAAAAAGGTTGGGGCATCCCAAAAATCTGTAAAAATATATAATATTCCTTAAAAATAAAAAATAAAAAAAAAAAAAAACCAACCCTGAGGATTGCTCACCCCGTGGCTGAGCTGTAGCAACCCCCCAGGCTTTGCTGGGCGAGGCTCTCAAACTGCATCCCTGTAACCAGAATCCAAAAATGGGTGGAAATTTTGAATTTTTTTGAATTTTTTTTATTTCATTTGCCACCTTCTTTAATGCACTGAACATAAACGAGCAAAAAAAACCAAAAAAAAAGGAAATAAACTAGGAAATCCAAGCACCTTACTGCAAAACTCCAGTGGCCAGCTGTACATATTTTTTTTTTTTTGTCGTTGTTTGAAAGAAAAAGCAAAGGAGAAAATGATTTTTTTTTTGAAAATAACATCAAAAAAGAAAAGAAAAAAAAATCCCAACACAGTTGGAAGCTTTTCCTCCAAACTGAGCAGTTTTGAAGAGCTTTTGTCCAGCAAGGGCCTGCAGGTGGATGAGAATTTGTACATATTTGGTGTCATTTTGTGCTGTTGGACAAAAAAAAAAAAAAAAAAATCCATTTTTTGTGGGTTTTTCTTTTTTTTTTTTCCTAACAGAATTATTTATGCTAATATTAATTTTATGGATGAAAAATAAAAAAAAAGAAGAAAGCATCTGTGTAATGAAGTTTGTTGGATACTGTCCTGGTATTTTTTAAGGATTAAAAGCACAGTATTTAAAAATAAAAACGTGTGGATCCCACTCTCTGGGGTTTGGGGTAAAGATGGGAGGGAGGGGGCTCAAACCTCTTCCTGGATTTATTTATTGATTGGGGGGATGCAGGGGAAAAAAAAAAAAAAAAAAGGAAGTAAATCTGAAATAATAAAAAAATGAAATAATAAAAAATGAAATGAAATAATAAAAAATGAAAAAATAAAAAATGAAATAATAAAAAAATGAAATAATAAAAATGAAATAATAAAAAATGAAATTATAAAAAAATGAAATAATAAAAAATGAAATAATAAAAAATGAAATAATAAAAAATGAAAGAATAAAAAATGAAATAATAAAAAATGAAAGAATAAAAAATGAAAGAATAAAAAATGAAAGAATAAAAAACGAAATAATAAAAAATAAAATAATAAAAAAATGAAATAATAAAAAAAATGAAAAAAGGGAAATAAAAAGAGCTGAGTGGGGCAGTGCCAGGGCTGGAGGGGTTTGGAGGGGGTAGAGCCATGGGTATCATCATATAGATAATATATATAAACATGATATACAGAATATAAACTACTCTGTGCCTCTCTCTCTGTGTATTTATATGTATATTTATTTTTAAATATATATCATATCCATATTTCTTGAAAAATAGGGATTTCTTTTAAAATATGTGTGAAATATATACATATATACACAGACATGCATATATAGATTATATATGTATATACACACATATATACACAATCTCTATACTGTTTCTATATATATTTATATAAAAATATACAAACACACAGACATGCATATAGATAATGTATATTTATATATACACATAAATATACACAGATCTATATGCTGTGTATGTATATATCTATATAAATATACACATATATATATAAAAATATATATAAATATACAACTACACAAACATCTATATATTGTGTGTACATTTATGTGTGTGTGTATGTACCTGTGTGGGTGATTTATATATATATATATAAATATTAAAAAATAGATATATATACACACAGACACATACATATATAGTGTCTGAGTAGCTAAATATATAGATATATAAGTATATTTATACACATACATGTGTGTATAGACAGATATATACACGTATATACCTGGAGATGTCTATATACACACATATATATACACGTATATATACAATGAGGTGATACGTGTATATATAAATATACACATTTATTTATATATATTTCTATAATTATTTTTATATATTTGTGTTTATATATTTATATATTTATATTTTATATAATTATATATTTATATTTTATATATTTATATATTTATTTCTATATAATATATAAATATATTTATTTTTATAAATTTAAATATTTATATATATAAATATATATTTATTTAAATATTTATATATAAATATATATATAAATACATATATAAAAATATATATTTTTATATATTTGAATATTTATATATATAAATATATATATGCATATGCATATATATGCATTTATATTTTTATATATTTATATATATTTATATATATTTATATATATTTATATATAAATGCATATATACTTATATATGCATATATATACATTCATATATATAGTGTATATATATATACACATATAAACACATCTATATACTGTATATATATATAAATATACAAATAGGCACATATACAGACATGCATATAGATAGGGTATATCTATATATACACACACATCTATATAGTGTGTATATATATAAAAATATACAACTACACAGACATCTATATATTGTGTGTACATTGTCTCTGTGTGTGTGTATATATACACATAAATATATACATATATATACACACAGAAACACATATATATACTGTCTGTGTAGCTCTCTCTCTATATATATATATACATACATACATGTGTGTATACACAGATATATGCACTTATATACCTGTAGATGTCTATATACACACACATATATATACACACACACATATATACAGTGTGGTTATATATGTATTTATAAATAAATATATATATATATACACAGACATGCATATATATAGTGTGTATATATATACATAAATATGCACACATCTATATACTGTATATGTATGTATATATATATAAATATACAAATAGACACAGACATGCATATAGATAGGGTATATCTATATATGCACACACATCTATATACTGTGTATATATATAAAAATATACAGCTACAGAGACATCTATATATTGTATGTACATTGTCTCTGTGTGTGTGTATATATATACACATGTATATACATATATATACACACAGATACACATATATATATACTGTCTGTGTAGCTATATATACATACATACATGTGTGTATACACAGATATATACACGTATATACCTGTAGATGTCTATATACACACGTATATATACACACGTATATACAGTGTGGTTATATATGTATAAATAAATAAATATATATATACACAGACATGCATATATATGGTGTGTATATATATATATATACACACCTATACACACATCTATACACTGTATATATATAAATATACAACGACACAGACATCTATATATTGTGTGTACATTTATGTCTCTGTGTGTGTATGTACCTGTGTGGGTGATTTATATATATATATATGTATATATATATATACACACACAGACACACATAATATATAATATATATGCTGTCTGTGTAGCTATATATATATATATATATATACACATACATGTGTGTATAGACAGATATATACACGTATATACCTGGAGATGTCTATATACACACATATACACAGTGTGGTTATACATGTATATATATCTAAATAAATATATATATATATACACAGACATGCATATATAGTGTATATATATATATACACACACATAAATGGACACATCTATATAGTGTATATTTATATAAATATACATATATATACATAAATATATAAAAATATACAATTACACAGACATCTATATATTGTGTGTACATTATGTCTGTGTGTGTATATATATACACATAAATATATACATATATATACACACAGAAACACATATATATACTGTCTGTGTAGCTAAATATATATATATATATACACATACATGTGTGTATACACAGATATATACACATATATACCTGTAGATGTCTATATACACACATATATATACACGTATATATACAATGAGGTTATATATGTATATATAAAAAAATAAATATATATAATAAATATATAATAAATATATATTTATATTTATTTATTTATATATATATATTTATATATATATAATTTTATTTATTTATATAATAAATATATATATACACAGACATGCATATATATGGTGTGTATATATATACACACCTACACACACATCTATATACTGTATATATATAAATATACAACGACACAGACATCTATATATTGTGTGTACATTATGTCTCTGTGTGTGTATATATATACACATAAATATATACACATATATACACACAGAAACACACATATATACTGTCTGTGTAGCTATATATATATATACATACATGTGTGTATACACAGATATATGCACTTATATACCTGTAGATATCTATATACACACATATATATATGTACGTATATATACAATGAGGTTATATATGTATATATAAAAAAATAAATGCATATATAAAAAAGACATGCATATAGTGTATATATATACACATAAATATACACACATCTATATACTGTGTATATATATATATAAATATACAAATAGAGAGAGAGATGCATATAGATAGGGTATATTTATATACACACACACATCTATATAGTGTATATATATATATATAAATATACAAATATACAAATACACAGACACCTATATATTGTGTGTACATTTATGTCTCCGTGTATATGTAAATGTGTGGGTGATATATATATGTATATATACACACAGACACACATATATACTGTCTGTGTAGCTATATATATATATATATACATACATGTGTGTATACACAGATATATACACATATATACCTGCAGATGTCTATATACACACACATATGTATATTTATTTATATATTTTATTCATATTATTTATTTATTTTATTTATTTTATTATTATTATTTTATTATTTTTTTATTATTTTTTTAATTTTATTTATTTTATCTTATTATTTAATTTTATTTTATCTTATTATTTCTTTTATATTTATATATTTATATTTATATATTTATATTTATTATATATAAATAAATAAATAAACAATATATATATATTTATATCTATGCCTATTGCTCCAAAAACTTTAAAAACTCCTCTGCCAACCATTTTTAGGTTGTTCCAGTGCTGCTCCTGGGTACCAGAACCCCCTGGGCACCATCAGAACCCCCTGGGCACCATCAGAACCCCCTGGGTACCAGAACCCCCTGGGTACCAGAACCCCCCTGGGCACCATCAGAACCCCCTGGGTACCAGAACCCCCTGGGTACCATCAGAACCCCCTGGGTACCAGAACCCCCTGGGTACCAGAACCCCCCTGGGCACCATCAGAACCCCCTGGGTACCAGAACCCCCCTGGGCACCATCAGAACCCCCTGGGTACCAGAACCCCTTGGGTACCAGAACCCCCCTGGGCACCATCAGAACCCCCTGGGTACCAGAACCCCTTGGGTACGAGAACCTCCTGGGTACCAGAACCCCCCTGGGTACCACCAGAACCCCCTGGGTACCAGAACCCCCTGGGTACCATCAGAACCCCCTGGGTAGCACCAGAACCCCCTGGGTACCACCAGAACCCCCCAGGTCCCAGCATCCCCTCTGCCCCCCATCCCAGTGGGGGCACCAGCAAAGCAGAACCTCAGCAAATATCCTGCAAG